>NC_089220.1:78260858-78560858 GCF_963924675.1 Phocoena phocoena
TCAACATAATACCTCCACGATTCACTGAATCTTGCAAATTGTGGTGCCCCTTTCAAACATGCTCATCTCTGGGCACAGGAAACAAATTGTAGTGGGTTACCCCTTGGCACTTAACAATTTTAAAGAAAAGGTAAGAGTGGGTCCCCCAACCAGGGAGGCCAGGGCTTCCTTTTTTTTTGCATTAGAAATTCAGGTTTTGCCTGAGTTCTACAGTTCACTAAGAGCCAGAGCAAAGTGCAGGCGGAGGGCGGGGTTCTTGGAAGGAGGAAAAGCATGTTGAGACGTTAATATTTAAGAATTTCCTGAGATTTTTGGCCGTTCATTTTAAGGAGCAGTGTGTAAAGATGGTGCAAGTATCAAATAGGATGAAGGAGATCAAAACTACTGTTGATAAAATGAATCCTGCAAAGAACACGAATGAAAATTGTCTCCCTAGGAGAATATAAATTTACTCCAAATTTGGTGCCATAACTCTAACTAGTTCTGAGGCTCCGCAGAGCCCCTTGTTAGCACGTAAGAAAATCCTCATTACTTGAAAACTCACACCTGAACTTTTACTACAAGTTGTATGAGCCACCTTGATTACCCAATTTATTTTCCTTAGTGACGTGTGAAAATACATATTTTAATGAGTCTGAATTTAAAAGAGGGAGGCAAAATGATTTGCACCTGCATCGTATAGTTTCTTGGCAACTGTGAGCTGGGATTCATGCTCCTTTTGCTTCTCCAGCATTCAAGTTGGAACGTTTCCTTGTGTGGTCCCTTGATATCCAATGGCTTTTGGCTATTTACAAAATCAGATTACCCTTCGAAGAGTGGGTTCACCATCACCAAAAATATTCATACACATATTTGCCAGCCCCAGAGCAAATAACAAGAAGTGAGTTCCTGAAATGTTCTGTGTACTGGCGGCACTCTGTAATGCACACATGAGACCTTCCAAGGGGTGTACAAGAGGAGCTACTTTGAAATAGGTTGTGGTTCACACTGTCAAGTGTGTATGTTGATAAGATAGGGTGAGAGTCCGCATAGCTTTTTTGATGAATGGACAGATCATACACGATAGGTTTACCTTTCACTCAAAGTGGGTTTCCCAGGCATATTATTACAATAATAGCCCAACCTACTTACAGTTCTTCCTTGCTTCCTATGGCCTGCTGGGTAGGTCAGGCTCTTTAGGAAGCTGTTGGGGTGCACCCCGCAGGCCTACAAGCCTTGTACAGTAAGTTCCCTACATATGAACGAGTTCCGTTCTGAGGGCACGTTTGTAAGTCCAATTTGTTCGAAAGTCCAACAAAATTAGCCTAGACACCCAACTAACACAATCAGCTATATAGTATATAGGTTTATAATACTTTTCACACAAATAATACATAAAAAACAAACACAAAAAAATAAAACATTTTTAACCTTACGGTACAGTACCTTGAAAAGTACAGAGGTGCAGTACAACAGCTGGCACACAGGGGCTGGCATTGAGTGAACCGGCAAGAAGAGTTACTGACTGGAGGAGGGAGAGGAGGTGGGAGAGCTGAAGGATCGTCAGCAATAGGAGACAGAGGGCAAGCTGCAATTTCACTCACGCCTGACGTTGATGGAACACACGTTCACAACTTTGAAAGCTCGCAACTTGAAGGTTTGTATGTAGGGGACTTACTGTAATCGTCCAGCCTCAAGTCTGAAGAAAGAGCCTGGAGACAGTGATGGAGATATCAGTGCTGTATCAGAGACGGCATCTTACAAGTCTGAAACAAAAGAGTCCTGGAGTTGGGGGCTTCCCTGGTGGCGCAGTGGTTGAGAGTCCGCCTGCAGATGCAGGGGACACAGGTTCGTGCCCCGGTCCGGGAAGATCCCACATGCCACGGAGCGGCTGGGCCCGTGAGCCATGGCCGCTGGGCCTGCGTGTCCGGAGCCTGTGCTCCGCAAGGGGAGAGGCCACAACAGTGAGAGGCCCGCGTACCGCAAACAAAAGCAAAAACAAAAACAAGAGTCCTGGAGCGACACCCCACCATGGATGGCAAAGGGCAGGCAGGACATGACAACAATCTCCACTCCTCGTAGAGAAGAAGGCTACCGTTTATAGGGGGGATTGACCTCAGGTTGGCTCATCAGTTACCAGGGAAACCAGCAGCGGGGGCACATCTAGCGCAGCCACTCAGCTGAACAACCATCCCGAGGGCAGATGTTTCCCTTAAATAAACTAGCAGGTGGAGCCGTTCTGGCCTAAGGATTAGAATGATCACTAGCTGGGGCTGGGGGCAAGCACGTTCACATGAGTAGGGTGCAGGTGAAGCAGGGACTGGTCAAGCAGGGGATGTCCACAGAGCAAGAGAACAGCTGTCTTGAGTGGCCTGACCATAAACAAACCCGTGAGGAGAGTTCCTTAGATCTGGCCTGAACTTACCTCTCTAGTTTAATGGTCTGTCCTCTTCCCACACACTGCCTACACTCCAGCCAACCAGATCTCTGTGCAGTTCCCCAACGCACCATCCTCTTGCACATTTCCATACTTTTACAGGTGCTGTTCTCTGCTGAGAGTGCCCATACGTCAACTTTCCCACTGGTTGGCTCTAACTCATTGGCCCAGATCACTGTGCAGTTCCCCAATGCACCATCCTCTCCACACTTCCATTATTTTCATCTCCATATTTCACATTAGAGGCTTTCCGCTTCAGGTGTCTTCTGACTTTTGGTTGTCAGCTCACACTGGCAAGTGAATGAAGCGCTAAGAAACTGATTGAAAACTCCAAGTGCATGAGCGGGGCCTGCTGACCGTGGGCTTCAGTGTAGAGCAGTGCTGCTGGCATCTAGTGCGTAGAGGGCAGGGATGCTGCTAAACATCCTACATCGCACAGGACAACCCCACAACAAAAAGTTACCCTGCCCAAAGTGTCAGTGGTTTTGGTTGCGAAATCCTGGTATCGAGTATCTCATTAGACCAGTTAGCTAGGAAATCCCTGATGGTTTTGTTTTTTGTTGTTTGTTTGTTTTTCATCTTTCTCTTGGGCAGGTCAGTTCTGCAGACAAGAATCTACCAGCCTCCTGCCTGGTGGGGATAAAAGCCAGGAGTGGTGGGCTGGGGGTTTTAACAGTCAGTGGGCAGAGGTCACTTAACCACTCTGTTGACAATATTGTCTCCCCAGCATCAACTATGGCCACTGTTCCCCCAATCCAGAGGCCCCCCTCCAGAGACTAAACATCCAGTTTTCTGCCAGGGTGAAGGAAAAGCAGTTACTTGGGATGGGAAAGGAAATATAGAATTTTCGTTTCTTCTTAAATATATTTTTAAACAATCATCCTGATTTTAGCTACATTCTTACCTCCTCTTCATGCCCAGTTCCTAAATCTTCATTGGGCGGCAGAGGTGGGTTTCCGCTTAGCTTTTTCTACAGCTGAGCTTAATAATTATCTCTTATCTGTCTGCTTTCCAGTTTTCTATTCTCTTTGCCTTTATAGATTATGCCTTCTTAAAATCCTTTTACTGTCTGATTAGTGAGACTTCTGAAGGGAATGAGAGTAAATGAAAGTACATGCATGTAGACCTCCATCTGTTATGTGGAGGTCCCACAATTTTATTTTTCATGCTGAAGCATTCACCGGTATTCTCCATTAAGGGAACCCGGAAAACTGTACGTATACTGAATACCAGATAAGATATCTGCATTCTGTTGAATCCCTCATGGCCAGTTTGCACATGCATGCTGCTAAATGGGTTTTTATGTCTAGTGGTTTTTTTTTCTCATTACATAAATCTACTGACTACAAATAGGAGGAGAAGCTAATTTGGAGCCTATTTAATCTGCAGGATGCAGTGTGATAGGAGCCAGGAAAAAACCATTTTTTTTTAAACCTAAACCCAAGAGAAAACAAGAATCCAAACATAATCTGCTAAAAATAAAATAGCAGCGTGGACTAATTGAGTAACTGAAGTTCTGCGTGAAAAGAATTCAGATTTCTCCAGCTAACCAGCTCCCAGAAAAATGTTAGCTCAGTGTCACTGCCTGTGAGCTCTCTCTCTCTCTCTCTCTCTCTCTCTCTCTCTCTCTCTCTCTTTCTCTCTCTCTCCTAATTTTCACTGCTGTCCTTTGAAATTTGGTGACTTTGGAGGGGACTTGGATTATGCTCTGGATTTCCATCTCATGCACAGATGCTGCTGTCAAGGCCAACTGAAGCATCATTTGCATTAAAAAAAAAATCAGCTTTGAAAACAGAGAAGGGATGTAGCCACACTTCCCAGGTACAGTGGGTGCAGGCTATGATTCTTTCACACTCCAGCTTCAAGTCTTGCATGAAGACAGACATTGCATTCCATCACCATAAAGAAGAATTTCTAATGTCAAGTAGAAAGCAGGATTAAAAGCATATTTGCATTGAAGGTGTGCAAATAAAAGCTGCCCAGAACAGCTGAAACCTGAGCCTAGAATGACGAGACTCCTCCATTTTAATATCTAAGGGGATTACTTGTATGGTGCCATGGCAACAGCATCACCTTCAATGGTTCTCATGAAGAAAATCTTACAGAAACAGGATCAGAATACATGAAGATTTGGCACTGATTTGATGAGCCGGTGATCAAAGTATTTTGTCTCTTACTGCATTTTGGTGTGGATTTTTTAACTTTTGGGAAATTGCACAAATAATATCCAGCATAGAAAAATTAGAACATGCAAGTAACTAAAGAAAACTACCAGTGGTTTTCCCATTCAGATATAATCACTGCCTTGCAGTTATTTTTCTATGCCTATATACCCAACTATATTAATGATGGAGAGGAAAATATTTTTTGAGACAAAGAATGAAAGCGTTTCCTATGCACAGATCTTCATTGAAAGAATTATGAAGAACTATCAATCAAGAAAGAAATTAAACCCAGAGTGGGATGTGAGGAAAAAGTATGAAAAAAGAAAGACAGTCTCGTTTATAGAAGTATCTGCTGTAGATACTTAATGTAGGCAGAATAGGGACAAAAACAAGGCAACTATAACAGGAGGAACATATAAATTAATTTTAGATTGTGCTTAGTTAAATGTGTATTAAAAACTTTAGAGCAAATAAGAAAAGAGTAGAAATGGAATGTAAAACTTCCAGGCTAGTAGAGAAGAAAACTACTAGCGAAAACATCAATTCAATAGAGGTCAATGTCTTAGTCTGCTCAAACTGCCACAACAAAGTACCATAGACTAGGTGGCTTAAACAACAGAAATGTATTTTCTCACAGTTTTTGGAAGTCCAAGATCAAAATGCCAGCTGGTTGCTAGTGAGGGATCTTTTCCTGCATTGCAGGAATTGCAGATGTCCACCTTCTTGCTATGTCCTCAGATGGAGAAGAAAGAGAGAAAGCAAGCTCTCTGGTGTCTCTTCTGGTAAGGGCACTAATCCCATCCCAAGAGTCCCACCCTCATGAGCCCATCTAGCCCTAATTACTCACAAAGGCCCAACCTCCATCACAGTGAGGTTTAGGGCTTCAACATATGAATTCTGGGAGGATACAAACTTTCAGTCCATAACGGTCAGTAAAGGAAGGAAAGGAAACAAAAGAAAAAGCATGAAAATGAAAAACACAAAATTCAATGATAGAAGTATCAAAATGTGATTTATTCATTTGATGGCATAATACCTAGAAGTGAAAAATGAATGAAATTGATCTATATATATCAACAAGGATAGATCTCCAAAACTAAATATTGAATGAAAAAAGCAAGATGCTGCATAGTAAGTAGACTATAACTCCATTTGTATAAATATTAAACACAGGAAGCAACAACCTATATTTTCTACATGGATATTTAGTAGCTATGTGGATAGTTGGTAAATGTATAAAAATGCAAACTCATGGATTAGAAAAACAGACACCCATTTCAAGAGACTGTAGGAAAAACAGAGAAGGGGAGTAAGGCTGAGTATAAAAAAAAACTTTTCATTGCATCCAAAATATAAATGGCTCCTGAAATCAGATGGGGGATGTGAGAGAGGTATTAGATGAGAGGCTCTCTTGGGTAACCCAGTTCCCACTCCTAGAGAGTTCAGTTTCTTCATCTGTAAAACAAAAAGCTGGACTGAGTATTCTCACATCCCACTCAGCTCTACTCTTCTCTATTCTGTAAGGGGCATGGGGTAAAAGGGGAACTTTGAACTAAACCAGGTGAAATGACTGACTCTTGCAGAAAGGCATAGAGCCTGGAGTGCAAGCAGCATCTGTGAGATTTGCCTAAGTTTTTCTTCCAAACTTGTTTTTCCCAGTAGTTTCCTGTAGCCTCTCAGGAAGACTCCCAATTGACCTGAAATGTTCACAACTCATTAGGAAGGATTACTTCAATTCTACCTGAAGTATCCCTGCATTTGGTGGGGATGGAGAAAAGAAATAAAAATAAATTAGTGAAGGAAATAAATAGGATTGTACTACATACAAAAGACAATTTGGAAACTAGATGAGGATACACAGGGTCTATCTCACTACTGTTGCTATTTTATGTATATTTGAAACGTTTCCTCATAAAAAGTTTAATAATATCTGAAAATTGATCATTGTAAATGGGTGGTAAACTTTTTTTCACCATGATCCACAAAAAACATTTCATGTTGCAACCTAGTGCATATATGTAGAGACTAAACAGATCTCCACAAAACATTATTTACACTCACTACATACAGTATATTTTGATATTTTCTATTCTCTGTCCTGCTTGGGTATTTTGTTTTTGTTTTTGCTTTTGTTTTAATACTAGTTGAAACCTACTCAACTGATTCAAAACTCAATTAATGGGTCATCATCCACAGCTTGAAAAACACAGTTCTAAATGGTGTCAGATCATCTCGTGGGCAATTAAATATTTTCCTGTTGTCCTGAATCAAGAGAAGAGTAGTGACTACTTTGGGACTGATGGAAGACAATAAATGGAAAATTTGCCTAGCCTTTCTTGGAAAAGCCTGACCCTCATCTGGCAAAGGGGTGTCATCAAGCTTAGCAAAATGAGGGAGTTTCATAAGCTGCCACTTCTTTGCACCTGGGCCCATTGCCCAACTTCTCTTACACAGGTTTGATTCTAGATATTGTACAGCCAGCTAGAGGTCATGGCCTGGGCTGCTCTGAGCAGGTTTTCTTCCCACCTGTTCCTGGTTTTACCTTCTCTGAGGTTCAAGTCTGTCCTCAGCATTCCTCTAACTTGCCCTGGTTATGAATTTATATCCTGTCCTCTCTTCCCCCTTCTCCATCCCCGAATGGTGACTGTCCTCCCCAAACTCAGTGTCATCGACAAAAGCAACATCTTCCAAAGAGGAGGAATGAGGACATGGCTGAGATTTGCTCAGTACTTAAATCCCATTAAAGCAAAAGTCAGGCCCGGCAAGCAGGGAACAGATGGAGCACCTGATGTCTGGAAAAGAGGAGGTCAAGTGTTCGTTGACTACAGCGTTTAAGAAAGAAATGTCAGCTGTTCAGTCCTTCAACAAGTAGTAGTTGAGTACCCACTGGGCAGGAAGATGAGAATTTCAGGATGGAGTCATTAAGTCAAAGGACATGAAGAAAATACAGACTAGACAGTACCTTGATCTACTCTAAAATAACCTCAGGGGTGCAATTTTACAATACTGTATGAAGGGGCCCACAAATCCAGGAATATAATCCATGTGAAATTGTCACTGACTGGAAGCAGATGTTAATATTGGATGAACGACCTCCTAAAAAGCCCATCTACTCAGCTCATGCCAGTGTCGCTATTTGTGCCGAGAGGAAGGGCATTTCTGCTTCTCCTGCCGCAAAAGCTGTATTTCTTTCAATATTAAGGTTAATGAGGGCTGGGGCCCTGTAATCTACATGAGTAGGTTAATTCTCATGTGTCCTAGATAGTGAGAGAGAAAGAGATTTAGAACTTGGGCTGAAGGATGCACACAATGCCAAAGAGGAAATGAGTGCACATGAAGGAAGCAGGGAAAAGCAGCCATAAGAAGGGTCTCTGTACCTCAGCTCCTGCATCTATAAGGAAGAGATGCTGAACACGACCCCTTCCTCTCCTGTGCGTGGATGAGAAAGGCCAGTTTGCAGGTATGTGATGTGAAGTTTGATTACATTAGAGTGAGAGAAATAGCTTGTCAAAAATTAACAGAACTGCTATGATATCATTGGTAGAACACAAGTCTCAGGTATTTTTCAGAAGTAGAGATATGGTTTGAGTTGATCTCATATCTTGTTATCAAGGGCATAGATTTACAAGATGCCCTTAAAAATGTCTTCATCAAGGAAGCTGAAAGCTCAAAGTTGAAAGCCACAAAACAAAAGAATGAGACTCTTCCTACCTGTTCATTCAAAATGGTAACACATTTTGCCCAAAGGCAAAGGAAGGTGACTCCTAACACAGCTTTCTCTCCCATTCAAGGCTACCTTTGACATTGTTGTGATGAAAAAGATGGGGGCAGGGAAGGCAAGAAAGCAAAAAAGATGAATAAAAGCCTCCTCCTGTTTATTAACCCTCGTAATAAAATCCTCACTCTTACAATCAAATATTTAGATGCTTCAATTTTTTAACTTAAAACTGATAAATAGAATGATTTGGGATTTATCCCTTCTGACACTGTCTGGCCCGGTGCTAGACTCTCTGTGCTAGAAAATCAAGGTTTAAAAAAAAAAAGTCTAGTAGAAACAGAGAAGAAAGAGATAAGCGAACAATTTAACTTATGATTACTATAAAGTTTGAGGATAGAGAAAACTAATCCATAATGACAAAAAGTGTTGTCCGGAGTTGAGGTGGAGAGGGTTAAATCTGGAGAAGCAGGCGGGAATTTGGAGGGTGATGGTGGAATGTGCTATATTTTGATTGGGGTGGTGGTTACTGGGTTTATGCATTTGTCAAAACTCATCGAATTGCATGCTTAAAATGGGCACATTTTATTGTATTCAAATTACACATCAATCAAGTTAAGTTGAAACAAAAGGTAATATAATATAGGATATGAAAGAAACAAACCAAGAGTGGAAGTGAGGTAGGAGTCCAACTGGGATGAGTATCTCAAGAAGGCTTCCAAGGTTCTCAGACGCGAGGAGGTAAGAGGCTGGTGCAGAAGGAATCACACGAGCAAAGGCCCTGATAGTTCTCTTTATGTTTCTTGCAATAGAGGACTTTACTAAGACAAAAATCCCAATTTTACTCTTCTCTGGAGAGATAGTATATGCAACCAGATCATCCCACCAACTCCTTCCATGGGGTGGGGGGAACAAAGGAGTAAGAGCTAAAGGGTCTGAGGCTTTTTCTTATCTTTCCTTTTCTTTTCTTTCCCTTTTCTTTTTTACGACCGAGGGTTCTTTTTAAAGTGATGAAAATGTTCTAAAATTGACTGTGCGATGATGGCACTTATCTATGAATCTACTAAAAAACAGTTGAATTGTATTCTCTAAATGAGTGAATTGTATATGTGAATTATATCTTGAAGCTTTAAAAAGTTAGGTAATATAATTCCATGATGAGGCCAGTTCAGGTGCAAACATTAAACATAGACTAAAACAAAGTAACCTGGATGAAACCCTTCATTTTTACCTTCTTAGCATCCTACTCACATGTTGAACCAACAAGATGTATCTAGAGTAACTTCAGATAGATTTTCTATTTCATTCACATGCCAAAGAAAAACAAAATTCCATGCCCTCCCCTCCAAAAATGGAATAAAATTACCCAATACTAAACTTCCATTTCTGACAGGGTGGCATTTTGAACACCCTGAACAAACGTCCCTACTGAAATAACAAAAGTCCTGGCTTACATTTATTATTTGAAATGTATTATTCAGCTGGCATGAAATCACCTCAGAGCCCCAGAGCAAAGTGGAATCCTGGGGAGGTGAGTGAAAAGCTGGTGATAACAGTCAGAACAGGCTTAAGTTATGCAGTTGTACCAAACACAATCTCAGTGGTTTACTTTAAGTTTATTTCTCACTCATGCTTTCTGTCTGCAGGGGGCACCGCTCATTCTAATCCTGTGGGGACCCAGGCTGATGGAGGCTTCAATTCAACATGTGAACATTATAGATTTTTTAAAAAATCTTTCTCTTTCTTTCTTTCTTTCTTTCTTTCTTTCTTTCGCTGTGTTGGGTCTAAGTTGCGGCCCTCGGGGATGTTCATTGTGGCATGCCAGATCTTTCCTTGCGGCACGTGAGATCTTTCCTTGCAGTGTGTGGACACTTCGTTGCAGCATGCGGGCTTCTCTCTAGTTGTGGCGCGTGGGCTCTAGAGCTCACAGGCTCAGTAGTTGCAGTGCGCAGGCTTAGTTGCCCCGTGGCATGTGGGACTTTAGTTCCCTGACCAGGGATCGAATCCGCGTCGAATCCTGCATTGGAAGGTGGATTGTTAACTATGGACCATCAGGGAAGTCCCTGTAGTAGATTTTTTTTTTTTTTTTTGGTACGCGGGCCTCTCACTGCTGTGGCCTCTCCCGTTGCGGAGCACAGGCTCCGGACGCGCATGCCCATCGGCCATGGCTCACGGGCCCAGCCGCTCCGCGGCATGTGGGATCCTCCCGGACCGGGACATGAACCCGCGTCCCCTGCATCAGCAGGCGGACTCCCAACCACGGTGCCACCAGGGAAGCCCCCTGTAGTAGATTTTTGATTCCTTGTATCATACTTCATTCTCTTAGAGTTTGAATACATATTTTATATTTTATGTCCTCCCGATTAAGATTTATATTTGGAATAAACACTCATCAAATTCTTCCTGCTGAATCCCTTATCCCTACCAACCTACAGTTTTCTTTTTAAAAACTGGAATCCTCATGCCATATTTCAGTGATGGAGCTTCCTTTTATGTATTAAAATCAAACCAGTTATTATAACACAATGGAATTGACGCTTCAGGGTAATGGGTATAAAAGAGAATGCGGCCACCCCTTGCTGTAGGATTTAAACAGTTTTAAAATAAATTCCTTCAACTTGAGAGGAGGCTCAAAGTGGTATAAAAAGTGCTTCCTACACTGAGAATTCAGGAAGCCAATTTAGATTTTCTTAACAATCCATGTAATGTAAGGCCATGGTGATTATTAATCAAACGCTTTAAACCCTATATCATGAAGCCATACTTTTCCTGACTTCTTGAAGCTATCTAGGTCAGTAACTCCTTTGACAGATGAAGGAGAATCTAGTTCCACAGTCTCAGCCTTTGGAGTATGTGCTCCCTACATTCTCTAGTTGCTCTTGCACTAGTGGGTCGTTCAGTAAGGATCTCTGCTCACTAAACCATTCTGGACCCAGATGCCAGAATTCACCTTCTTCAAATATCATTGAATGAACCACTTCTCAGGAAATGTCATCACTAAACACACACTCTTTCATATCATCCGAATTCCTACATTCGTCTTTCGATTCTTCCACAATAAACACACACATGTGTGTTTAATGTATAAATTATATATGCTATATAAAAATATATATAAGTATTATATTAATAACAACGATTATTGAGCATTAATTAATGTTCCACTATGTGTCAAGGCCTGAGCCTAGTATCAACTTTATCCCATTTAATCCTCACAGCAACTTCAAAGGGCAGTTCTATCATCATTTGTGTTTTCTAGGCAAGAACACAGCCCACCTGTGTCTCCTAAACGCATGCTCTGGCCCTCACCCTACAGGGTCCCAATCCTCCTGACTGCTGTATCCCAACACACACTCCCTGCTCTAGTCAGCTCTGCCCACCGCCTCCCTGTCCGCCAAACCACTTCTGCTCGTTCAGTCTCCCTCTCTTTCTCCCAGAAAACACTTTCCAAGACCCAGAGCAAACCCCATTTTTGAGGTTTGAGAGAGCAAAACCTTCCTCTCCAATGTTGGACTGAAGCTGCATTTGAATTACCTTGAAATTTTCATTTCCTTGAAAACACATGGTCCACTCAAGCCGGCAGCCTGGGCAGCCTCCGTGGTCCTGCCCTCTTCTTGCCTGGCCCTCTCCAGACCACCAGCACACCCTGTCTTTGCTGCTTATGACGCCCATCTGGACCATGTCCACACTGCACTCCATCTTCACAGCTTCCCCCAGGTCCGAGCCCCAGGGTTTCCCACCTACATCAGTGGAAGAGCCTCCCGGTGATGTACTTGCCTCCACTCTTGCTTCTCCAATCCAGTTTCCACATTGTACCTAGAATGAGTTTTTTAAATATATGTTTTATATTTCCATGCTTTAAACCCTTTAGCATCACTCTGTTATACTTAGAATCTAAACTTTCATCACTGTCTAAAGGCCCTGTATAATGGCTGTTCTGACCACCTCTCCAGAATCACGTACTCTACTCCCCCTCAGCCCCCCATCATTGTCCATCCACTTGGGGTCCTCTCAGGTCTTTGAACATGATAGACTCTCCTACATCCGGGTCTTTGCAGGTGTTATTTTCACTGCCTGCTTTTTCCACTCGTCAGGTCTCAGATTTAATGTTACCTTTTCAAAGAGGTTTTTCCTGACAGCCTGATCTAAGCAGAATTCTCTTCTCCACCAGAATCTCCTTTCACTGAACTCTTTTATTCCTTCCTCTGTGGGGTGTTATTCCACCCAAACCCCACCACGATAAAGAAACTGCCTTACGCACACACACATCCCTACCCACAATCCCTAAACACAACAGGTGTGTTTAAGCAGTCGTGTTTGTTTCCTGAGCTGTAACGGCTCCGTTTTCTCACTCCTCTCTGCAGGTTTTAGTTTTCTCAGCCCATCTTGGCCACCACCTGCTCTGTGTCAGTTCTGAAAACCACAAACAACTAACAGCCCTGTCTGTGCCTCTTCAAACTAGAGAGGGAAAAAAATGTCTGATTGGTTGCTGGCCCTTAAATGTCCAAGTCCTCATGTCAGATCTATCCTCCTCATCCCATTAGTCTTGAGAGTCATGCATGAAACACACCTGTCTGTTGAGGGTCCTTCCTTTGGGAGGAGCTGTGTGAAACATAGGCCAGGTTCATGGAGAAAGGCCACAGAAGGGATAGAGAATGCCCTCAGCTCCTGATGACTTTCTAGTTCTAAGTTCCCATTCCCTATGATGTCCTGCCCTATTTTGTGTCCTCAGGTTCTAGGAGCTCCTCTCTCTCTCTCTCTCTCTCTATATATATATATATATATATATATATATATTTTTTTTTTTTTTTTGCAGTACGCGGGCCTCTCACTGTTGTGGCCTCTCCCGTTGCAGAGCACAGGCTCCGGACACGCAGGCTCAGTGGCCATGGCTCACAGGCCCAGCCACTCCGCGACATGTGGAATCTTCCCGGACCGGGACACGAACCCGTGTCCCCTGCATCGGCAGGCGGACTCTCAACCACTGCGCCACCAGGGAAGCCCTCCTCTCTATATTTTTAATAAACTCCCTTCCTAACCTGAGCTGGTTTAAGGGAGCTTCTGTTCCTGACCAGAAGCTGGGGCCAAAGAACGTAGAACCCAAGGCCCGAAAGAAGGCAAGAGAAACTTGGTGAGGCTGAAACAGGGTGTGGAGTCAGGAAGCTGAGTGGGGGTGCGGTGGGGACAAAGTTCCTCCCTAAGTGCTCACTCCTGCATGGGTCTAGCTGGCACAAAAGGGGTTACCTGGAAGACGGGGCTTGAGGGACCAAATTCTCTCAGGTCAACTTTTCGTGAAACAGTTGTGCATCTATTGTCATCTATGCTGATTCTACAGATGCAAAGTAAAGAGTGGAAAACCAGGCTCTTGAACGCGGATGAGAAGAAGGGGTGACGAGGGTGCTGGGAGTTGAAGAGCACAGAATAACAGAAAGGAAATCCTCTTCACACAGCCAACAGCCTGGCTCTCTGTTCATTGCTTTCACCTGTGTTCTGTGTGGGAGCACACACACACCTGCACGTGTATACACACACACACACACACACACACACACACACAGCCTCTGCTCCTCCTGCCCAGGCCACATCTCTCTTTAATTTGTCTTCCAAGTCTCCAGGGAAGAGACTTGGTTTCCTCTTTGCCTTCCTTCATTTCCTTATACGAATCTGCTTTAACTGTTTTCTCCCTCCTGTGCTTTCTAGTCCTTCATTTTTCCCATTCTGATTCTTTGGCTCCAGAAAAACTCAGGATCTATAGAAACACCCCTGTATTGTGAAGAGATATTTACAGCTCACCTCCCCCTCTACCCACCCAACCCAGCTTCCAAAGTCCATGTTAGAAAGGACGAAAGGGGGAGGGAAGGAAATAAACTTTCTTGTCGTTGATCTGGAGCACGAATGCCCTTGTGCTGTGCCCTGTGCTTCGTGTTTAAATGCACGATATCATCACATTCTCGGACCACGATTTTAGTTAGCCCCTCTGTTCTGAGGTTCAGAGAGGCTAAGTAATTAATTTACTTAAGGTCCACTCAGCTATTCAATGGCAGAACTAGGATTTGCACTCTAGGATCTTTTTGACTGAAAGCCCATGCAACATCAGTCCTTCAGGTTAGTATGAAAAGCTATACATATACAGGAAAATTATTGTTAACTTATGAGTATGTTCTCTAGCGGGAACATAAGTTCTAACTTTTCCCCAGGAACATAGATTAGGTAACTAATATCTTAATTAGCATAGTCTGCTCTTGAGGAATGCACGTAAAGGATGTGCAGACAACCCCTGCTTACATCTCACCTGACTCGGCTGGCTTTCCCGGGCAGGAGAGAGGGCCCAGAATCACGAGGACTCAGCTACGCTTACATGGAAGTTCTTTATCCTCCTAGTCAATCTTGCTTACATCTATTGCGTGCAGAGCTGATGAGTGACCGGCAAGGAACATCTTCTAGCATGAGTATACCCGAGGTATACTTTTGCATTCTCCCCAAGAGTTTTTCCCCCTATCTTCCTAGTGTGAGCTTGGTTGCCATAGCAACAGCCAAGTTCTGCCTGAAGGAGAGATTCCTTTTATTATGAGCCTGGGAGACCTCAGGTTGAATATAGACTTTTGCTATAACTTTTGCTATTTTAGGCCTAAAAGACTCGCAATTTCTTCACTACCTATTAGTTCCTAGGAAATATTTATAGTATTTGTAGCATTTAATTAATAAAGTGAATCTGACTTCTTATTTCCTTTTCAACACCTGGCTAATCTGGTCATATAGAGATTGTTGGGTTTCTGGATCCCCGGGCCACAGCGGAGTCTGGAGAGCCTCTGATCAGTCACACATGTCACCATCCAAAGCTTCTTAGTCTCGCCCCCAGGTTTGTTTGGGTGAAGTCATTGCTCTTCTCAAGTCTTTCTCAAGGCCTGTTTAATCAAATAAAATTCCTGAACTGGAAGTTCGAGCTCTCCAACAATCGGTCCCTCCACTACAAACTGCTGTGATTTTTCTCCTGCCTTAGATCATTGGGAATAGTGTTTATGCTGTTTTGTTCCCTTCCTTTGGAGAATTACCTGTCCCCCGCTCAATAATATTGATCGGTTTCTACGGTGGGAATGGTATGACTCAGTCCTCAAGCCTGGCCAGACTGAGGCTCCCTGGAATTTTTGTGAGAACTATATGGAAAGATACACTTTTGTTCCAGAGGCTGATAAGTTCAGACCCTGAATCTTGGACCATCATATCCAATACATGGAAAAATCTTGTATTAGTCTGCCCGGGCTGCCGTAACTTAATAGCACAGACTGCGTGGCTTTAACAATAGAAATGTGTTTCCTCACTGTTCTGGAGGCTAGAAATCCAAGATCAAGGTGCTAGCAGGGTTGGTTCTGGTGAGGCCTCTCTACCTGGCTTGCAGACAGTCACCTTCTTGCTGTGTCCTCACCTGCCTTTTCCTCTGTATCGACACAGTCCAGGTATCTCTTCTTCTTCTAAGAACACCTGTCCTGTTGGATTAGGGCCCCACCTTTATGACCTCATTTAACCTTAATGACTCCTTAAAGGCCCTATCTCCAAATACAGTCACATTAGTGGGTTAGGGTTTCAACTTACGAATTTTGGGAGGACCTAATTCAGTCCATAACAGATTTCGTAGAAGAAATGGAGAGAAAGCCCAGTGACGTTGTTTTAGGCCCTGGGTATAGTAAACCAATCCTACCCCTCTAAATAGTCCATTTTCTTCAGTCATTTTCCTTTTCTCTCTAACTCTACTCTCTTAATTATTTAAACACATCTACATGATAACCATTGCTAAGAAGTGAGCATTGTTAAGGAAAATAAAGAAATAGTGTTTGGGGGTGTTAGAAATTAATAAAAGTACTCTTTTCATTATAAATTGAGAAAAATATCATGATCTATATAGGTTCGTTACATTGCATCTTAACTAAAGATCTATTGACTGTAGACATCTCAATTACTTTATACAATGTGAAGGTGGCCTTAAGAAAACCCTATTGCCTTAATACCTTTCTTAAGCACAATTATTACGAGTCAGTTGTTCTAATATCTTACACCCTGTCATCAAGCAGAGATAAGAAAACCTCAGAATTCAATGAGAACCTGTGTTCTGATACAAATATCAGAAGCTGATTCCGAAAGCTTCTCCTTTTAAGTAGAGACAGCAATACCCATTCCATTTAAATTGACACATAGAAAGAACCACAGGTGATACCCCAGCCAGCTCTCTAAACCTCTAGTATTAATAATGTATTTAGAGGATAAACTTCATAATACTTAACATACTCAATTTGAGAAGTGAGGAAAAAAGAGACACAGAGACTGGCTAAATCATATTTCCCCATATATGCTCCAAATCTGTCTCTGGCTGATACTTAGCTTTTTAAAATTATTCTTACTATTTTTTAAATTAATTTATTTATATATATTTTTTGGCTGCGTTGGGTCTTCATTGGTGCACGTGGGCTTCCTCTAGTTGCAGTGAGCTGGGGCTACTCTTCGTTGTGGTGCGCGGGCTTCTCATTGTGGTGGCTTCTCTTGTTGCAGAGCATGGGCTTTAGGAGTGCAGGCTTCAGTAGTTGTGGCACGCAGGCTCAGTAGTTGTGGCTCATGGGCTGTAGAGTGCTAGCTCAGTAGTTGTGGTGCACGGGCTTAGTTGCTCCGCATCATGTGGGATCTTCCCAGACCAGGGCTCGAACCTGTGTCCCCTGCATTGGCAGGTGGATTCTTAACCACTGCACCGCCAGGGAAGTCCTGATACCTAGCTTTTATTTTATTTATTTAGTTAATTTTTTGCAGTACGCGGGCCTCTCACTGTTGTGGCCTCTCCCGTTGTGGAGCACAGGGTCCAGACGCGCAGGCCCAGTGGCCATGGTTCACAGGCCCAGCCGCTCCGCGGCATGTGGGATCTTCCCGGACCGGGGCATGAACCCGTGTCCCCTGCACCGGCAGGTGGACTCCCAACCACTGCGCCACCAGGGAAGCCCTACCTAGCTTTTAAATCAATCTATCTGTGCTACAAGAAATAGTTGCAGGAAAAAATGAAAATCTCCAATAAAGTTTATCGTATCTAACATAAATGTCACTAAATTTATTTTTTAACCCTTAATGCAGAGAAAGACTTCCATTCAGCTGTGCTAAATATGGAACTCTAAACTCTGAACTCTGTAAGCACAGAAAATATGCTCTGCTCCATCTTTGTGTCCCGGACACTTACTACTGTGCCTGGCCCACAATCAGGGATCAAGAGATGTTTTATGAATGAACGAACATAGGACACAATTACTACCTTGAATGATAACGACATTGGCAACTTATTAAAGCTGTCTGACGAGCTTAAAGTACTGCAGATTTTGAACCCAGACTCTCAAAATGGTGTGTGATAGAATGTGGTTACTCTTGATAACTATGACTAAGTTAGGAAAGATTGTTTTAGAAGCACCATTAGATTAGCTGTCAAAAAATCTGGGTTCCTGACTGCCTTGGGTATTCCACAAATAAGCTGTATAACATTGCACCCATTGCTTAATCTCTCTGTGTTTTGATTCCCTCATCAACAGATAAAAGTTTAATTGGGTCCATTCAAATGGTCAAATGGTTCATGGACAATTAATTTGAAAGTGAAAAATTTTAAAGCTTCTGCAATCAGGTTGAAATCTCCCTTTCCAAACTGATTTCCTAAAATTCATCAGCTCCCACCAGCCTGCCCTGTGCTTTGTATGATGGCTTCTGCCCCGTTGCCTTCCGCTGAGATTTCCTCCCTGCTCTTCTTACCTCTCCAATTCTTAAACATTCATCAAGACCCAGTCTCATATGTCCATCTCCTTGTAGCCTCCCAGACCACATACACTGGGGGTTTATGAGTAGTGTGTGTGAACCCCTCAAGGACAGAGCACAATAGATGCTTTTGGATGCCTCACTATCCCCAGCACACTTTGCAAAGAGCCCAGCATGGAGTAAAGGGAATATTATGGCTTTCTGCTCCCCTTAACTCCTCAGGATTTTATAGACTTCACTCCATTCGACCCAAGATCCCAGGATTTCAAAGAACTGAAGAGACTGAAGACATCTGTCCCAGAAGTTAGTCACTGATTAGGAAAAGGTATCTGATGCCTGTTTCCTCACATTTGTTTTGAACGTGCCCAGTGGTCTTGATTTAATTAGGGACTATTTGGAATGGGACATGGCTGGGCTTATCTGTCAGCTGGCCTCCGTGTTTCACCGTTAACACGCGTGGCCCTCAGGAAGATAACTGAAGAGACCAAGAATTGAGAATTGAAACTAATCTGTTTAAAATCATCTTTGACTTTCTCATTACCAATATCTACGTGATTTCTGCAGTCACAAAAACAACTGGAACATGTGCTAAGACAACAATTTTCAGTGTCCTCATAGAAACGAATCTTAGAGAATTGTGTTCTCCAATTCTGTTTCTCGCTTATGTGGAGCTAAACCTAATCTGCTTTTCCGCTATGAAATATCTTCATGATTCTGTCCCAAGGGGTAAAGTCAAAATTCAATATTGTAACTCCCAGCTAAAAGTCACGCTAATTCATCTGATGAACTTTGTGGTGCTGTGATATTACAATGCTCCCGGTGTCAAGGCCGCCAATATACGAGTTCACAGACTGAGTACACAAACACTGGCCCCATCCTACTCCTACCCCAAACCCCAAACCCCAAAAAGAAATAAGAGACGTTTGCTTTTGTAGGTTGCAAGTCCTGGTCTGGTTTATTTATAAAGCAATAAATATTAGAAGCACAGATAAATTGCACGTGTGTAAACAAACTGTACAATGATTGATGAGAGATGAGGGAAGGTGGTTCAGAAGACTCCAAGAAGCATCATACCGTCATCCTGAATGAACATAAGGTAGACTAAGAGAGAAGGCACCTTAGAAGCATTTGCGGTGGACAATGGATGGTCCTGCCTCATCATACTCTTGTTTGCTAATCCACATCTGCTGGAAGGTGGACAGGGAGGCCAGGATGGAGCCCCCAATCCAGACAGAGTACTTACGCTCAGGGGGAGCAATAATCTGCAGAATGAAAACAAAAACCACCAGTGAACTCTGAAGTTCCAAGCAACAGAGCGCATGCTGGGGAGATTCACAGAAAGTATATTGGTGATCAATTCACTGTAATGTGATACTTCATTCCCACAAATGAATATGGCTGAGTCAAGTTTAATGCATTTCCTCTATTTCCTCATTTCCACTATCAAAGTCACTATAAAATAGAACTTCCCCACTTCTCTGAAACAGAATATAATGTGGCAATAAGCTACATGCACGGTGGAGGCTAGCCCGAAAGCGGGGGGTCTTTTAAGATGTGTTCAAAGACTTAGATATTTTTTTTCCTTCAAAGATTTATTTTTATCCACTGCTTGAAAGTGTTTCCAAGTCTCCTATCTTGGGAAAAGTGCTAGAAAAATCAGAGAAAGTGTTAGAAAAGCTAAAAGTTTATGGGAAACGGGAAGCTAAGCGGTGAGGGGAAAGGAGTCAGGAATTCTGCTTGGAATACGGAGACCTGCTTTGCTTCCCCCACTCACCTTGATCTTCATGGTGCTGGGAGCCAGGGCAGTGATTTCCTTTTGCATGCGATCAGCAATACCAGGGTACATGGTGGTACCTCCAGATAAGACATTGTTGGCATACAGATCCTTGCGAATATCAATGTCACATTTCATGATGCTGTTGTAAGTTGTTTCATGGATGCCAGCAGATTCCATACCTAGGAACAAGTGTAAAAAAGAAAAATCACAGTGCCCTCAGGCCAGGGGGCCAGGGTAGAGGGAAGAGAATAGTACCCCTCTGTGCTGGTAAACTGTCACCATTTGTCTCTGAAACATATGTTCCTCTATAAGATACATTGCAGGGTTTTGTGGAACAGGTGTCATAAAAGTGCAGACAGTAAATCCACAACAGACTGCCAAGAAACAAACAACTGTGTTTAGCACCTGTTTGGAGGGAACACTTGCTGTACCCATCAGGGTATGGAGATGGATTAGAAAAGGAGGAGACACACATTTACGGTAAATTAATGCAATTCTTATTTATGGACTCAAATAAGATCCTGACAAGCTTCCTCTTGGAAATCACTCCTTAGGAAAGATGTTTGGTGACATACAAATGTCCAGTTATTACTATGAGTTGGACTGCTGTTACACTTAATAATGAGTGATGAAAGTAACGTCTAGCTACTTGGTGATGGAACATATCAGAATAAGGCAGCACTCTTGAGTCATCATCTCTTCCTTGCAGATATGGATTATTCAGTTACTACTCTGTCTCATTCCTTATTTTGAGATGAAGCCCGTGTGTCATCCTTTATCATACCATTGCTACGGAGCGGTGATGGCCATCCCTGTAAGAAGCCATCGGGACCTGAGGCTGAGCTGTGTGGGACTCCAAGCTATGACTTCTTTTAACACAAGGGCCCCTTAATCATTGTTGATTATAATAGCTTTTACCCTGGGGGCCACCAAGCGGTGTTTCTGCACCAGACCCTACAACTCACCAATGAAGGAGGGCTGGAAGAGCGTCTCAGGGCAGCGGAAGCGTTCATTGCCAATAGTGATGACTTGGCCATCAGGCAGTTCATAGCTCTTCTCCAGGGAGGAGGAAGAAGCAGCCGTAGCCATCTCATTCTCAAAATCCAGGGCGACATAGCACAACTTCTCTTTAATATCACGAACAATTTCACGTTCAGCTGCAGAAATAAAGCGTGTCACAGTTAAGCTCTGAAAGATGAAATCAACCTTGAGGAGGTAGGGGGGTTCGCTGGGGGAGGGTAAAAGCAAGACACATACTATGGCAGATGAGATACACACACACTCACCGGTGGTGACAAAGGAGTAGCCACGCTCAGTAAGGATCTTCATGAGGTAGTCAGTGAGATCCCGACCAGCTAGATCCAGACGCATGATGGCATGGGGCAAAGCATAGCCCTCATAGATGGGGACGTTGTGGGTTACGCCATCCCCAGAGTCCAGAACAATGCCTGTCAGAGAAAATAGACAAGAACAAGGTAAATCTCTGAGGACACCACTGCTTTAACTATGTCAAAGCCTACTTCCAATCCTGGCTAAGAGATACTAGCGCTGGGCAAGGATCCAGATAAAATTAGATCCCTTACACATGAAGAATTAAAATGAGCATAATGGATGCCAAATCTGAAGCCAGCAACAGTTCATCCTCTTAAATATTGTAGTAGAAAAATTTTCCCAGGACACTTTCAAATGACCATCCCTCTTACCAGCTATTAGCACCTTATGCAAGCAACCAGGCGTGTTTTTCTATCCTCTCATCTAACTTACAGGTGTTCTTCTCTTTTTTGACCCAGACCCTGTAGGGATGTTTGCCCAGGGGCTGTGATGGTGTGAACACACACCAATGACTGCTGCATTCCAGGTTGATAGTCTGTGCAAAGCCTCAATATGCGACATCACATACTTTAGGCAAGGGGAGGATCTAACTCCGTATTCTTTCAGTTCTTAGAAATAAGTGTGCTCTGAAACCAACCTCAGGGTATTATTGTTACCCCTCTCCCTTAGCAGAGACACCTTCCCAGGGAGCGTGAGGAAAGGGATCATTCCTTTCTCACTGGGGAGACTGATTCCCAGCAAGGTCGAAGACTTGGGAATGTAATTAATCAGGGACTATCTCACAATCCCAACACACCTGTGGTACGGCCAGAAGCATACAGGGACAGCACCGCCTGGATGGCCACATACATGGCGGGGACATTGAAGGTCTCAAACATGATCTGGGTCATCTTCTCACGGTTGGCCTTGGGGTTCAGTGGGGCCTCAGTGAGCAGAGTGGGGTGCTCCTCAGGGGCCACGCGGAGCTCATTGTAGAAGGTATGGTGCCAGATCTTCTCCATGTCATCCCAGTTGGTGATGATGCCGTGCTCAATGGGGTACTTGAGAGTCAGGATACCTCGCTTGCTCTGGGCCTCATCACCTACGTAGGAATCCTTCTGACCCATACCCACCATGACTCCCTACAAGAAGAAAGTAATGAGAAAATCAAGCTTCCACCGTGTCAGGAATATAATCAATGCCTTATTCATTTCTATCTAACTGCCCAAGTCAAGCGACATCTTATGAATACGAGAAATAAGAAACAATAGGAATTTACCCCAATTCAGAAATATCATTTAAAGTTAATCTTGTACCTTCTCCCCACCCCACCCCCAAGAGGTATAATTCTATTGTTTAGAATATAACTAGGGATGGGGAGAAATGAAGCTATTTCACGGAAGAAGCAGAGCCTCACCTCATTTTTAAAATACCATAATGCCTTCATTAAATCATTAAGCTCATTACCTATGTCAACTGGAATATAAATGACTACATTGTGGAATGACTGAATTAATGACACACTGTATTTCTCCCAAGGAAAGATTTTGACATTCATCAAGTAAACATAAAAAGATGGACTGATATGCTATTACCATCCTGTCTGGGAAATCCAGCCTTCCTAGAGCTGTCCTGGAGTACGTATGGTCCACCAACACTGAGGAATACCACTCTCCTCCCTGGCAGTGTGTCTGGCCAGGCATTGAGGCAAAGCCAGAGAGCGTGGCATTTCTTTTAATAAACAAGGTGGTATGTCACTGTCACCATGGCACTTTACTGCCTCTGTCATAACTGGCTTCTAAAAATGCAACAGCCAGGAAGCAGATGGATTACATTTTGGGAGCCCTATAAACTGGCTGTGAACAAGAGGGAGCAATGTGGCTTGGCTCCTGGTTGGTTCGGATATGTTGTATTATTCTGAGTTTTGAACAGGACTGAAAAGGGAGGCCAAGGAGTAAAGTGAAATGTATAAGAGCTAGAGAAGATACTGAGGACTAAAAATGCAGGTCAGGAGTGGAGAAGAGAAGCTGCTGCCTTTTCACAGGAGGAAGTTGGACCCCTGGCAGAGCTGTGTCCCTGAAGTGGACTGGGGGAGGGGGACGGTGCTGCACGTTTCCTGGTTTGCTGGAGGGTGTGAGTATTGCTTGTCTGGGCTGAGATTGGAAGCGAATCCAGCGTTTCCTATCTGACCTAATGAGTTCATGGAACAGGAGGGGCAGGTGAGACATTTCCTCGATTGCTGGGCTGAAGAGGTGGCGGGAAGGGGTGTGGAGTGGGGCTGGAGACTGCTCCAGGTGAGGGCAGGCTGTGCGGGGCGGGAAGTTTACCTGGTGGCGCGGGCGGCCCACGATGGAAGGGAAGACCGCGCGGGGCGCGTCGTCGCCCGCGAAGCCGGCCTTCACCAGCCCGGAGCCGTTGTCGCACACCAGGGCGGTGGTCTCCTCGTCGTCGCACATCTTGGCGCAGCTTCAGTGGGGTCTACGGATGGAGGAGAGCAAGGCGGCCTACGTTCAGTGCCTGCGGAGCTGGCCTCGTCCGCGTCCCCGGAGGAAGGGACAGGGCAGATGGGGGTCCCCGGGCAGGGGAGCGGGGCGGGGTACGCTGCCGGCTCCCTTCCCCTCGGGGCAGAAAAAGGAGAGTGGGAAGAAGCTGCAGAGCAGGGGAGAGGAACCGCCCAGGCTCCCAGGCCAGGAGGCTCCTCCCCTGTCCCAGTGCAAGAGGGACGGTCACCCCTTAGCAGGTCCTCCCCGGCCCTTTACATTTTCGCCTTCTTACGAACCGGGAAGCCACTTCGGGCCCATCCACACCCCGAGCCATGCTCGAGCCCCAGCTGGAGGGAAAAGCACACGGCAGCAGGGACCCCAAAAGCCCCACTGGGGCCCAAGGCTACCCCTCCACGCGCCCCTCTCCAGTGAAGACCGAGACCCAGGACAAAAGAAGTTAGAACCAAATGAAAAGTTTGGTCTTAAGGAGAAAAAAAGTGATGGAGCGGCGGGGGCGCGGGGCACCGGCTCCAGGCGCGGGGCGGGCGGCGCTGACTCACCGTCCGCGGGGCGGGCTCGGCTCGGCTGCTCGGGCGGTGGCAGGCGCTGGTGCCCCGCGCGGGGCGCGCGGCTTTATAGCGCGCTGATGGACGGGGTCAGTTGCAGCCGCCGGGGGCAGGGGTGGGGGGCCCGGTCGGCCACCTTGCCTTATTTGGTCGCCTTCGCACCACTGAGGAGCGCCGAGGCCATTCATGGAGCCAAGGGCAGGGGAGAGGATCAGCCCGGGGGCCCCCCAGACCATGTAAGGAAGGGGAGGGGGCAACCAGGGGGATGGCCAAATAGGGAGCTAGGGAGGGGCAGGCGGTGAAGGGTAGGGGGCAGGGGAAGACCGGGTGACGCCAGCCCGCCCCCTCCCCCTTCTTGGGTGGAGGTGCCCCCTGGGTGTGCTGTGGCTGGCTTCGCCACAGCCTCGCCAGCCTAAGAGACAACAAGCCACACGCAAGGGGGAAGGCTTGGCACCCCGCCCTCTGCTGAGGGGTCCTGACAGCTGGGCCAGGGCAGCAGGGGAGTGACGGCAGCTTCTCATCTTCCCGGACGGAGAGCTGGGGGAGCAGAGCCCTGGCAGTCCTCATGGGCCCAAAGGGCACCACAGCAGCACATTTGGGTGGCCAGAAAAGGGGTGCCTGGGACAGGGCACCCTCCTGGCTTAGTCCCCACCAACCTGCATGACAACTCGGAGAGCTGGGGCTGCGCAGAAAGCTGAGATTAACCAAGGCCACCTTGGTCCCCAATTTATGCATGGCTCAGGGGCTGGTCAGGGAAAGAGGCTGGAAACAGCTGCTGTGAGAGCCTGCCCAGTCTTGTTGGAGGAGAGGGCAGGTTTACCCCAGCTGGGACATCAGGGGGCTCTCCTCCATGATTCCAGGGTTTTTCTCAAACTCAGACTCCTGCCTCTAGGCCAGGAAAGACTCCCCTGCTGCCAAAGGGAATGAAGAAACAAATGCCAGGGGTTGCTTGCTTGTCCACTTGCTGGTGGAGAGATGAGCATTCATCTTAATAACGCAAAAGCGTTTATTCCAGACAAAGACAAGACTGAAAGAGAAATGTTCTTGTCAAGAAGATAACAGCAACTTCAACCCACTGGACATATCACCGGGATGCACAATATGGTCATAACCAGGAATGAATTAGAAAAGCAGTCCCAGGCCCCGCCCCAGAACTACTGAATGCAAATCTGCATCTTAGCAATATGCTCAGTTGAGTCATATGTATGTTGAAGTGTGAGAAGCACTGGTATAAATGATATCAGCTTCTTTGTGGAAGATCTTGAGACTTTGGAGAAAGGGATTACTTGAATCAAGGAAAAGAGAAAGAAACAGAGAGACGTAAGAAGGACACAGATCACTGGTTTGCCCTGGCTTGCCCTGTATTCTCAGTTCTTCACTGGCACTTTGATTTTTAATGCTTGTGTTTTTCTTCCCCTTCACACCAGTTAAAAATAGAAACTGGGCCCAGGCATCCATCTCTGGAGTGGTCTTGGATTGATATGCTAAGGAGGCCTGCTGATTAGATACTTGTCCAGACTGGGGAATGCTGGGCCCTCCCCGCTGAGCTCCCCAACCATGTTTGGGTTGGTCTGGAGAAGAAAGTATGAGGGCGGCTGGGTGATGGAGCCAGGTGAGGGTCACGCCAGCTGGAATCACCTTCTGCCACTCGGTAGGCCTTTTTCAGCGAAAATGCCTGTTGACAGGATGCAAAGAGCAGAGCTGTTTTGGCTCAGGCAGATGCAGAAGAACCAAAAAGGAGAAATGGGACGGGTGTTACAGCCCAACATCCCTAGGTTTGAATCCCGCCTCTATCACTTACTACCTATTTTGCTCTTGGGCAAGTCACTTCACTTTCATAAGCCCCAATTTTCCCCTCTGAAAAAGGACACAATAACTCTTTTCAGACAGAGATTATTAGCTATTGTAATAATTAGAGACAAGTGATATAAGCCACATAGAAGATACAAAGCAAATTGTAACTATTACAATTCAGTAATAATGATACTTTTGGGGGCAGCTATGGCTCTCACTTTTGAAGATTTGGGTCAATGTCATTCACTTATTGATTCAGCAAATATTTATGGCACAAGAACTGTGCTAGTCGCTGGAAGACAGAAATAAAACAGAGCAGGACTCGTACCGCAGAGCAGCTACAGACAAGTCAGGGACAGTTATGGTACACACTAGGAAGAAAGAGGGAATCATTGGGATAGTCACAAAAAGAGGGATTCAAAAGAGGGTTCAGAGAAAGCCTTCCTGAGGAAGTATTTCATTATTTTTAAAGCAGAGTAGGACTGAAGTGCATTAACACTTGTGTGAAAGAAAGAGTTTCTCCTTGGGAGTGACTGGTAGCACAATCCCACATTCACTGCCATATGTGTAAAGGGAACTCCTGGAAAGTCTAGCAGATCACTGAACACCACGGTTATTCCCTGAATCCTTTGTAAATACTTGCAGGGCTCAGGAGGCCAATTCCAGTCCACCCACCTAGGAATCAGTCTGCCCGGGAGCAGGGGTGGGTAGGTCAGTGGAATACTGAGACCAGTTTCATGAAATAATCTTCACCCTTAAAATGTTTAAAAACAATTTCACTTTTTCCCACTTAGAACGAAACATAGTTCCTTATGCACTACATTTATGGTAAGAACACTTTTTTCCCCTTAAAGATCTATGATGGTTTGATATTTGTTCATTGCAATACTGCTCAATTTCCACGTTTTAAAACTCTAAACGCTGTTTTTATATATTTACTTAAATTATAAGTCAATGGAAAATAAGATTCAATGACTGATTTTCATTTGACACAATTTTTTCAGGGATCCATTTAATTTGAAAATTGAGATTGGCTTCTGTCGTGTCTACTTAAGTATATAAAAATGACTTAACCTTCTGTGGTGTAGTCTAGATATTTCTCTTTTTTTTAAATTTCGGTAAAATATACATAACATAAAGTGTACCACCTTAACCAACAAAAATTGTACAGTTCAGTAGCGTTAAGTACATTCACATTGCTGTGTAGCCAACCTCCCAGTTACATTTTTTGATGTGAATTGTGACTAAATTGATTTCAAAACCCGAGAATGGCTGTGCCCTGCAGTTTGAGAAAGACTGGTTTGTATCCTATGAGGTAGGGAACCGTTGCGCCTGCTTCGCTCAAGGTCGCACGGCTGAGCAAATGGAAGAGTAACGCTTCGAATCCAGGCACCAGACGACACCCTGTTCCTATCCACCACCCCAAATGCCTTCCAGTCCACTTGGGCTGCTGTTTCCCCAAGTAGAATGCTAGAACCACTTGCAGCCAAGTTACCTCTAACAGCAATTCAGATTCCCAGGTTTCATCCTGGAAGAGTGCATGTGCATTTTAAATAAGTCACCACCCCTCTTCCCCAGGTAATTCACAGAGGGAGAAACGTGGCGACATTGCCTGGCTGTTCTTCCCCAGGCCCGCGGAATTTCGCTGAAGGCTTCCCAAGCTGCCAGTGCTGGCCCGAGTCCAGCTTGGCTGACCTTGAGCATCCCAGCCGGATGGTGAAAGCCAAAGCCGGGGCGTGTCCCCAAGGCTCTTCTGGGCAGGGACAGGCCATGAGGGAGACGTGCAGGGCTGGCTGAAGGAACAGAAGGTGGGACAGTTCCTGCTGCCCTTGCCTCGAGGGAAGCCTGTTTCATCCACCATCTGCTGGGATCTAGAAGGGAGAGGCAGGCCTCCTCCTGGCACTGGGGGATTAGCAGTCACTTTTCTCAGCTGTTCTTCCATTCGGAGGTGTCCAGTATTTACAGAGAAGCCAGAAACATACCGAACCACACTTAATTCCTCCCCAGGAGCCCTCCCGGCTTCTCTTGCAGCCCCTCCTGCATTCCATGGGCTAGGAAGGAGGGGGTGGGCTGTTTCTAGCCCAGACCAGGGGTCGGGCAGCCAGCCTTCCTAACCATTTCTATTTTCTTTTCCTACACATTTGTTCACTCCCACTGTCCTCTGGCAGGAGCTGGGTTTCAGCTTTCATTAAAAGAAGAAAGTGACGCGGCTGTGAGGGATGCAGGCCCACACACATCCTGGAGCTCAGAATTCAACGCCAAGGCATGCCTAACCTCCACCACATGCTGTCCCGCGCTTTACGTGCAACCACCGAGGAGATTAACCCAGGGGGAGGGTATTGCAACTCCAAACGAATTCTGTTCTAGGCAGATTCTGGCAGTCACTGCCTTCTGACATGATAGGACCAACTGTGATGAACCAGTTAATGAGATTTAGAAAAAGAGGGCAAGACAGGGAGGATGAGGGAAGGGGAGCAGAAGGGAGATCCTTCTGGATCTCGGAGTCACCCGGGACTAATGAGCGAAAAGCCAAATCTTCACTCTCTTCTATCCTGGGAAATCACAAAGGACTTCTCATCTTTTTAACTCCTTAAAAGGAGTCTGAATCCTCCTAGAATGAAGAGCTGAAGCTGGCAGGTTTCTGCTGGGAAGGTATTCCACTTAGCTCAGATTTGGCTTCCTCCCCATACTGGCAGTAACTATGGAGTTTCGGCTTTTCAAGCGTTACCTGGAGCAAGCCTGTCTTCCCTAGAGAGCCCACATGTGGCATCATCCAACTTGGACGCGGCTGCATTTTGAGATCACGTGGGAGTGAGCTCACGTGGGATCACGTGATCAAGTGCGTGGGAGGTGAGAGCTGTGAGCTCAGAGATGCTCTTGCCCACCAAGTTCACTCCGCTGCATGTGTGGAGCCCATCTCTTCCCCATCAAAAGTAGGCACGCATCTGACACGCAACAGTGTGGAGCAATAATACTAATTGCTTACATTTATTAAGTACATACTGGGTCCATACACTATCCTGAGACTTCATATGTGTACATGGTCAGCTTCTAGATGAAGCTGGACTGACTGCCAGCTGCAGAATCCATTTTTACAGACCTGCTCTTGAATATGATGTCACCAGCCTACATGGGGGGATGGTTGTGTAAGAAATAGGTCACCACCTCTATTGCAAAGATGTTGTCACGGGTGTTCATCACAGGATACTGTCTTCTTTATGAGCCTCTTAGAAGAATTTCCTGTCTGGCTCTAGTTCCAAGAACAAAGGGCTTCTACCAAGTAAATGGTTTGTTTTGATCCCGTAGATCCTGAATGTAGTGACCAACCAGATTTTTCTTTTGGCAGTGGCCAAGAAAAATCTTAGAAAACTACACTTGTGGCCCAATTGTTAACATGATTACAAATCATTATCGTCTATCTTGCACACCCACATCTATTTTTCATTTTCCTTTTTCTTCCACTTTTAAATTTGATTTGTCCATCTATCTTTGTAAGCTGTCATACATCTTTTGTGAGAGAAAACAGAGGCTGGATGGATAGACAGATAAAAATGAACTCATGGGGACCATGGAGAGAATAATTGAAATTGGGGTGATCACTGTACAAGTATCCAAGAGTCCAAGATGTCTTGCGTATGTCTGCCGGTTTCTTCCATCCCCATGCAAGCATATATTGCTTCATGAAAACACGCTTTGTCTATATAAGGTACTGTATAAGGGATTGTATCATTTTAATTTTCGTCTTAACGTCATGGTACGTATAACTGGGGATCTAAAATAACCTTTCCCTCACTATGAAAATTGTAAGTGCTTGTTGTGGTGAACTAGGAAACACTGAACAGAGAAGGACAAAGAAAATGACATACCTGGTTGAGGCTTTAAAGCCCTCTATTTTAACCTCCTTAAAATAAAATTAAATGTGACATAAAATTCGTGAGGCCTTGCCTTCCATATCTACTTACAGTCGCTGGGCTGAGAAAAGACAAATAGCCTCCTATTCTGGTCGTTTGCAAGAATGTCCACTTGCTCTTTAAAGAGAGACATGCAATGCAAGGAATTTGCGTTAACAGCATTTTTTGGTTTTACTGTTATAATCTAACTTATCTCTAGTCAACAGCTGGAACCAAAGAATGCCAAACTGGGAGCAGGCCCTGCCCTTAGGATTATAGCATCCACGTTTCACTTATATATTTTAGAGGGTGGGTTTTAGTTGCCAACTCAGCTGTTGAACTGGTTCAAAATTACAGTCTAAAAAGAGGAATCTATCATGAACATAAAACTAAACCACATATATTACTGTAGGCTTTGTCTTTCTGTGGAGAGTCTGAAAGCGGTTGCTTTAGGGAATATTTACAGCTATTTTATGATGAGTATTTCCAAACTCCTCTTGGTTAGGTCTACAAATAACCAATTCCTCTTACATTTACAGACTCTAACAATTTCATAAATTAAAAAGTAATAAAAAAGGCTTTCCCTAAAGCCAATCACCTGTGTTAACCAGAGGCAGGAAACCGAGATTGTCCCTCCAAAATAAAAACAGCTGAAAAGGTGTCTCGAGCAGCTACTTGATTGAGAATACTGGCACTCACACAAATAAGTAGGCCTCCGTGTGTGTGGCATTTCAGAGAGACGAGCCAGCCTTTGAGAACTGAGAAAAGAATCTGCCATTGAACCCTGGTGTGGCTTTGACAAGTGATCAGAACAATCACAAGCACGACCCAAAGGATGTAACCAGATAAAGCATCATATCACCCAAGACATACCTGCAAGGACTGGGTAGTCCTCAGCTGAGAACATTCATTATGGGTGAACAGGAAGGGTGTCCTCTGTTCAGTTAACCCTTTTGCAAACTCTATTTAAATATGCTATTTTCCAGGGAGAGGTTCCAGTTGCTGTATAATATTGTAGCTCAATATAACTGTCACAAAAGATTCATGCTGGGCTCATCTCTCCACCAGTGGGTAGAGCCGTCTTCACTCCGTATCCTCTGTCCAGAGCCCTACTCCTGCGGGTGCAGAAAGAGAGCCCTTAGACTGGCACAATCAGTCCCTTCTGTGTCCACTCGAGGATCACATCACTAAACCGCTAGCCCAGGGTGGTGGGAGAGATGAAGAGAGCAGGTAGGGAGATGGTGATGGGGGTACAGACCTATATCCCCTCCACCCTTCCCATGAGTTTCTATCCGAATAGAAAACTGAAGATGATAAATCGGAAACACATTGTAGATACTGGTACGAGGGCTGAGGCTTTGCTTCCACACCGGGCAATGGAAAACTTAAGGTAAACTGTGCTCATTTTGTCCAACTCAGGGGTGTGGGCCCCAAAATGGTAATGGAAGTGGCAAAAGCGATCCCAAGAGGCAGAAACCCTTGTTTATTAGAACAGCTCCAGTGTTCTAGAAGTGCCCATGCTTCAGGCCTAAAGAGCAAACCCTAAAATATTGTTCCATAGTTTATATCTTTGTGTAGTCAAGAGTTTTCTTTGATCTACCTGGAAACTAACCTTTATTCTGACTAAACATGAAAGCTTAAATGTTAAGCTTGCCTACTTTCTCACGTGGAACACGTTTACGTGAAACTGAGAGAATCTGTCATGAGTAAAAGTTTTATTCCTTCCGTTTCCTCTATTTCATACGGAGATCACTGTGGAGAGACCAAGCACACCTTCCCCAAGCATCTGCTTCAGTTGCAATCACGGAGACAGAGTTTTTAAAAAGTTGGTGTTATATACAAAACAGAAATAGACCCACAGACATAGAAAACAAACATATAGTTACCAAAGGGGAAAGGGTGGCAGGGAGGGATAAATTAGGAGTTTGGAATTAACATATACACACTACTATATGTAAAATAGAAAAACAAGGACCTACTGTGTAGCCCAGGGAACTATACTCAATATTTTGTAATAACCTATAAGGGAAAAGAATCTGAAAAAGAATGTGTATATAACTGAATCACTTTGCTGTACACCTGAAACTAACACAACATTGTAAATCAACTATACTTCAATAAAAAAAAATTAATCAAAAAAAAGGTGGTCTTGGGCAGTGGTTAAGACTGAACAAATGCTCTTTGTTTCCTCAGATATTTGTGGGAGTAGAAGGTCTAGTTAACATTTCATAATGTCACCACCCTGAGACTGTGATGTGTACCAATATATCTTTTACCAGAAAAAGTGTCTTGCTAAGAAAATATAGTACTCTGTTTTCAGAGCTTGTGTCATTTCCAATAAAGTATCTTTTACCCTTCTAGTCTCTCTGAACACTATTTTTTTTTTCTGAACACTTTAAATTCTCAACATCAATCAAGAAGATATTCAGTTCTCAGTGACTGATTCTGAACAAAGGACTTCAAATAATTTTGGGAGATTCAGGCTTGCTTTCACCTAATGTGGAAACTCAAAAGTGTTCTTAGTCTTTCATTTTACAAATCACTTACCAAAATATTTTAAAGGAATAAGCTCTCTGATTTGAAAAAACATTATTTCTAACTAAACAGAATCAAAATAGTGATGCTTATTTTGCAAATGTAGATACGAACAAGAGGAAGAATCCAATTTTGTGGCTAAATGGGGTTCCCTTGAAATCCAGATGTGGTTTATTCAATCAATGCTTTTGTCTTGCTTAGCCAGTGGATATTTCTACATAACAAGCTCCACGTACTTGAAGAAAGACGTTGCATCTCTGAGTGTTGTTTAGGATCTTTATCTTCAGTGGTGCTATTTTTAAAACTGTCCTCATATTTGGTCAATTATCTAACTCTGCTCCAAGTTTTCCATGCACAATAAAGTCTCTTTTAGCCAAATTGGTTCGCTATTAGGTTTCTTGTTAAGTGGAAAACAACCATTGTTTGGAGAATTAAACTCATCTAAGTACACCCACACAAAACTACAGAGAGAATTTAATTTTCTTTGATGCTTCAGGAGTTATTTACAGAGTAGTCTCATTTTGAAAATGAACTCTTGTCACTTACTATGGCATAATATTTATGACAGATGTAGAGTATTGAGTGAAACTAAAATGACAACATCATGAAAAGTTGCTTCTGTGAATTAATTATTGGTATCAACATACCTGTTATCTATTTATTCCTCTTAAAAATCAAGTATTGGGCTTCCCTGGTGGCGCAGTGGTTGAGAGTCCGCCTGCCGATGCAGGGGACGCGGGTTCGTGCCCTGGTCCGGGAAGATCCCACATGCCGCGGAGCGGCCGGGCCTGTGAGCCGTGGCCACTGAGCCTGCACGTCTGGAGCCTGTGCTCCGCAACGGGAGAGGCCACAACAGTGAGAGGCCCGCGTACCGCAAAAAAAAAAAAAAAAAATCAAGTATAGATCAGACTTCTGGTTCTAGCCAAGATGGAGCCTCCCAGGTCCTCCCTCTTATAACTGTGGACATAACACAACAAGCAAACAGAGGAACACTCCAAGGAGGAAAGGAGAAGGTGGACTGCTAGGGGCTTTGGGACGGTGATGAGGGATGAGTTTTTTAGGTTTCTTAACTGCCTTCCATAAATCCCAGACAGGAACTCTAGTGGTCTCCATCCTGGAATTGCCAACAGACACAGATAAAGTAAGCTCTAAGAAAAGTCTGTTCCTCCAGTCAAGGAACCAACAAAAGAGAAGTCTCACGTGGAAAGCCTTTGTGGCAATACCCACCCTACCCTAGCCAGACCCTAAGGGGAAATTTCATCTTGCTCACCCTTCATTTCATTGGGAGCTGATCTCCCTCCCCACCCCACCCATGCAGAGTCAGGTGGTGGTACTCCAATTCTCTTGCCCGGTGGTGTTAGTAGGACTGATCTGGGAGCTGCTCTAACATTTCCTCCCTGTTGGAAGCAGGCAATGCTCCTATTCTCCCACCAGGGTGGTGTCAGCAGGGTGGCATGAGAGATCCTTGTGATGGAAATGTTCTGTAGTTTGGTGGCCATATCAATCTATGTGTGTGATAAAATTACATAGCACTAAATACATGCACAGACACACACATGAGTGCATGTAAAACTAAAACTGGTGATCTCTGAATGTCGTTGATGGATTGTATCAGTGCCAATTTCCTAGCTGTGATATGGTTCCATAGTTAGTTCCACTGGGGGAAACTAGATGAAGGTTATGCGGGCTCTCTCAATTGTTTTTTTATAATTGCATGCAAATCTACAATTATCTCAAAATATAAAAGTATTGAAAATAAAATATAAGGTACACCCACCAAAATCCAGTTTTTTCAGTTTTCCATTCAGTCTGATTCTGAATGAATTAGTTCCTATGTTCATGTTACCATAGTTATGCAATTTAAGTACTAGCCTCACTAAATATATCTCATTCCCTATATTTATAGCAAGAATATTGGCTGGCCCAATTTATAGATATGGCAGGTGCAGTTAGGCGCCATTTAGGCTGAAGCGGTTCCAACATCCATGGGCAGGTCTGATGAATAAGATGCTGGTGACAGCAGGCAAACCGCAGTGTGAGGGAGGAGCTCCAGAAAGAGGGTTTATCCCTACTTAAGGTGGAACCTGGCACAACGAGCGGGCTCAGCAATAGGACCTGAAGATTGGACAGGAGAGATGCTCCTGATTAATAGCATGGTAGCTCTTCAAAACATCCCAGCTGGGCTTCCCTGGCGGCGCAGTGGTTGAGAGCCCGCCTGCCGATGCAGGGGACGCGGGTTCGTGCCCCGGTCCGGGAGGATCCCGCATGCCGCGGAGCAGCTGGGCCCGTGAGCCATGGCCGCTGAGCCTGCGCGTCCGGAGCCTGTGCTCCGCAACGGGAGAGGCCACAGCGATGAGAGGCCCGCGTACCGCAAAAAAAAAAAAAAAAAAAAAAAAAAAAATCCCAGCTGAGCTACTCCAGGAGCAGGTGAACACCTTGAACTGAAAGGTCTATTTTGCAAACAAAGAGAGCCATCCCACAATAAAAGAGCAGAACTTAGAGGATGGGAAGCCAGTTTCCTGCTCTGGTCCAGATCCACCACTGAGCAGTGAATGGTATTTAGCCTGAGACGCAGCACCGGGACAAGGCATCTATGAGGCTGGGATGTTGGCAGCTGGGAACAAGTGGCACAGGCTGTGCAAATGATGGCCAGGGTAGACTAGGCATGGCAGTAGCCAGAGAGCATAGTCCACACTTTACCCTGAGCATCTACGAGATATCCCCAGGGACTGCTGGGAACCTAAAAAAGGCGGGAGTATGTAAGGGATAAAGGAATTATCAGTTTTGTGGATAGGGGCTATCTAGCAGACAAAAATCTAGGCCAGTTGTTCTCAATCTTGTCCACACATAGAATCACCTGGGGAGCTGATAGCTGGGTCTTGCCTCCATAGATTTTGATTTAATTGGTCTGGTTGCACCTGGCATCTGGGTTTTTTTTCTTTCTTTTTTTTTTTTTGAAGCTCCAGGTAATGCTAATGACTAGCCAAAGATGAGAACCACTGATCTACTTGTGTGCTTCTCAAACTTACAGCAGAATCACCCTGAGAGCTTGGTAAACCTCAGATTGCTGGGTCCCATCCCTAGAGTTTCTGATTCAGTAAGCCTGAGGTGGGGCATGAGTATTTGCATTTCTAAAATGCTCCTGCATGATACTGATGCTGAAGGAACACTCCGAGTGGCACTGAGCTAGGGAAAATGTTTCTTGAGATAACATATATACCCAACAGGTGGTGTGGGTGTCGGGGACATTGGATAGTGGGAAGAAGTTTAGAGTACGAGCCAGTGAATAGGCTCATAAAGACCTGAGCCTCACCACTGCCTCTGCCACTCCGTAATTACTTCAGCTTAAATAGTTTACTCAAATTTTCTAGACTTAAATTTCCCCACTAGGAAAGCAAGAAAAATTATGCCATCTACTCACAAGGTTGTTGTAATAATTAGTATTTTAAAAGTGCTTTTATCAATGATAAACGCATTGCATATATTTCAACAATTTAATCCCCAACCAGGGTTCAGAGAAGTTAGGTTACTTGTCCAAAGTCACACAGCTATTTAGGACGGGATTAGAATTTGAAACATTAGGCAATCTGATTCCCAAACTCATACACTTAAGTATTACACTATACTAGTGCAATGAATACTATTTTGGACAGTAATCACATTAAAAATTAAATGTACATGGAATTCCAAAAACTTCAGACCAGTTTCTTGTTTTCATGAAACAAATATAACACAGTTGAGTAACAGTAAACCTTGGGAATTACTAGGGTTAAATCTACAAACTAGTGTTTCTCAAAGTGTATCTTCAGATTACCTGCAAAGGAATCATCTGGAAATTTCCTACTTCAAATCTATGGAATCACAATCTCTTGGGGGCAGAAGTCTGAGTTCCATGCTTCAAATTGAACATATTTTGTATTCTCCTATGTCTTAGACTGTTCTAGTGTTCCTCTCAATGCTACTTCTTATGAATTTATAATATATTAGTTGGAGCAGCTCAAGTAGAATGGTCTATAGTTTGAGAAATAATATGTCTTTCCTTTAGGCTTTCATAAGTGTGCAAAGAAAATAATGCATGAAATATCTGGTTTAAAAACTAGACCATTACGGAACTTCCCTGATGGTGCAGTGGTTAAGAATCCACCTACCAACGCAGGGGACATGGGTTCGATCCCTGGTCCAAAGATCCCACATGCCGTGGAGCAACTAAGCCCATGTGCCAAAGCTACTGAGCCTGCGATCTAGAGTCCACCAGCTACAACTATAAACAAACAAACAAAAAAAACAAACAAAAAAACCCCTAGACCATTACCATGTACGGTAGCTTGAGAACCCAACTTAACAGATAAAATAGGCACATCATTTCATTTCAGAGAAAAAAAATGAAAGTATAGCTACATTTCTGACCTCCCTGTTGTACCTCCTCAATTTAAACAGCCGAGGAGTTAAGACTTTTTAACATAAGGTTTATTGACACAGTGACATTTCACAGAAAACCATTCCCACCTGAAAAATTCCTCTGATTCTATGTTGTCAATGAACACTTAATTGCGAATGATATAAACCTCCACACTGGCTATGATGGACTAGCATGTTCCCATCCAACACAACTAGGAAAGCTGGATAAAGCATTAAAAAAAATTTATTTGACGGCACTGAAGATCAAGGAAGGGAAGACTTTAGGGGCCAAGATCATCAGAGAGAAGGGAAGTAAAGAGTGTAGCCCGGGGGCTTCCCTGGTGGAGCAGTGGTTGAGGGTCCGCCTGCCGATGCAGGGGACACGGGTTCGTGCCCTGGTCCGGTTGTGTCCCGCATGCCGCGGAGCAGCTGCGCCCGTGAGCTGTGGCCGAGGGGCCTGCGCGTCCGGAGCCTGTGCTCCGCAACGGGAGAGGCCACAGCAGTGAGGGGCCCGCGTACCGCAAAAAAAAAAAAAAGAGTGTAGCCCGATATTTGTTGCCGCTTTTCCCCTTGAGGCCTTTGCCAATTTGTCAGGGGTGGGGAATGGCAGCTACAGCAGAAGCTGAGAAGAAGGTGGCAGCCAGAAGCTAAGAACTGAGCAGAGATGAAAACAGTCTCCGTGGGCTGGGGTCGGGGAGAGGCAGAGTTGGAGTATAGGGTGTGCCAAGGAAGACTGGCCCAGGTAAAAGTCCGGGCCTCAGCCAAGACCCACAGGGAGGTATTCCTCAGGAGTAAAGCCAGACTGACAGTAAACAGACTTTGAGTCAGCTCAGTCCCAGGATAGTTTAAAGTGACCGGCCTTACCCTATCTGTCAAAATCAAAAGTTAATAACCTCTGGAGGAAGATATACTACAGAGCTTTAAATAATCTCTACGGTTTTTCATACATAATGTCTGGTATGTAATAAAAGAGTACTTGGCAAGACCAAATAATCGAAAACCCACAAGAAAAAAAGAAAATAGACAATGGAAAGAGACCATCAGGAGATCCAGACACTGCAGTTATCTGACATGGATGTTAAGTATATTTTTTAAAAAACTGATTAATATGTTCAAGAAAATAAATGGCAAAATGGAGAATTTCATCAAAGAATTGGAATCTATGAAAAAGAAAGACATGAAATTGTAAAACTAAAGCACATAATAAATATAATAACTGGGATAAACTTAAAAGCAGATTGACACAGTTGAAGGAAGGATTAACGAGCTTTAAGATAGAGAACTAAAGCACAGAGAACAAAAGAATGCAAGGTTGGTTTAACATTTAAAAATCAGTTTGTGTAATTCAGCACATTAACAGAAGACGGGAGTAATCACGTGATCCATCCAATATATGCAGAAAACACATTTGATAAAAGTTAACACCCATTCATAATAAAAGCTCCTAGTAAATAAAGAATAGGAAGAAAACCCTTAGTCTAATAAAGAGTATCTACATCAAAGCTAAAGCAGACAGCACATTTATGTCTTGTTCCCTGAGACTGTAAAGAGGACAGAGATGCCTGGTAGCATCACTTCTATTCTACATTATACCAGTGATCCTAAGCAGTGCACTAAGGCAAGAAATAGAGTCAAAGGTATAAGAATTGGAAAGGAAAAAACAAAGCTGTTATAATAGTGAGTGTAAAAAATATGAAAGGATTTATAGCCAAACTAATTTAATAAATGAATATAACAAAGTCAGTGAATTAAAGGACAATATACAAAAATCAACTCTATCTCTACATGCCAGCAATAAACAAATTTTTTAAAAAATTTAAAATATGCCATTTCACACATGAAAAGATGCTCAACATCACTAACTATTAGAGAAATGCAAATCAAAACTGCAGTGAAGTACCACCTCACACGGGTCAGAATGGTCATCATCAAAAAGTCTACAAATAACAAATGCTGGAGAGGGTGTGGAGAAAAGGGAACCCTCCTACACTGTTGGTGGGAATGTAAATTGGTGCAGCCATTATGGAAAACAGTGTGGAGGTTCCTCAGAAAACTAAAAATAGGATTACCATATGATCCAGCAATCCCATTCCTGGGCATATACCTGGACAAAACTATAATTCAAAAAGATACATGCACACCCCAATGTTCATTGCAGCACTATTTACAATAGCCAAAACATGGAAACAATGTAAATGTCTATTGACAGATGAATGGATAAAGAAGATGTGGTATATATGTACAATGGAATACTACTCAGCCATAAAAAAGAATGGAATGATGCCATTTGCAGCAACATGGATGCAACTAGAGATTATCATAATAAGTGAAGTAAGTCAGAAAGAGAAAGACAAATACCATATGATATCACTTACATGTGGAATCTAAAATATAGCACAAATGAACCTGTCTACAAAACATAAACAGACTCATAGACATAGAAAACAGACTTGTGGTTGCCAAGGGGGAGGGAGGTGGGGGAGGGAAGGATTGGTAGTTCGGGGATAGCAGATGCAAACTATTATATATAGAATGAATAAATGACAAGGTCCTACTGTATAGCACAGGGAACTATATTCAATATCCTGGGATAAACCATAATGGAAAAGAATATAAGAAAGAATGTTTATATGTGTATAACTGAGTTACTTTGCTTCGCAGCAGAGATTAACACAACATTGTAAATCAATTATACTTAAATAAAAAAAATTTTTTAAATAAATAAAATATGCCATTTAAGATAGCATCAGAAAACATCAATACCTAGGATTAAAGCCAATTAAAGATATTTAAGACCTCTGTACACAAAACTAGAAAACATTAGTACAATAAGTTAAAGAAGACCTACATAAGTATTATCTCTAATCTTTCCTGCCAAATCATTTCTCCTTTTCTTCTAATCTCTGTAGGCATTCCCTTTCAAAAGATCTTTCCAGCACAACGCCAAGCCAACTTGATTCCCAACACTCCTTCCTGTGTGTCACCCCTAGCCAGCCCCTGCTCTCCCATCTTCTAACGGATACAGGTTGCTTGTTCTATGTTTATTGCAGGTCATAAACACATGCACTTCAGTCAGATGCCTTTAATAACTTCTTTGTGCTTATCCGTTTTCTTCTTTTGAAATGCTGGCTTCCAAAGTCCAGGAACCATAGTGTATTATCTCCCTCACAGCCTGCTAATGAGGTATAGTTTTGATTGAGTGAAGCTAAGAAAAATACAACAGTTTTTAAGAATGTTATTTTTATCTGTTTTAAGGAGGAAGTTTTATTCTATATTTTGACTCTTAAGGATATTTGAATGTGAAAAAAACTATTTAAGAATTTAGTTGCCTTTGCTTTTACTTATTTTCAACTTACTTCTTTGATGGTCTTGAAAAACCACCAAAGGATTATAAATTTTCTGAGCAATGAACGGAGAAAGAATTCTTATCCTGTGATAAATTATCTCCAGATTCTGTTGAGTTGCTCTGAAAAAAAATTAGGGTATGTGTAAATTGGGGGAAGGGAAGGAAGGGGTTTGTAACCTGGGTGTTTATGTATAACATTGTGTCAGTACAATATAGAACAATTTAACCTTGGCCAAACAAAGGAGGGGAAATCATGAGTGTATCAGAGACTTGTACTGGACCTGTCCCTCTGCCCTGCCTTTGGAGTCAGGGAGAGATTCCTATCCTGTGCTAATTTGTGGATTTTCTCTAGTAGAAAGTAAGATGTGAATCTCACCTCCAAAGTGAATTTGAGATATTCAATTTAGGGACTGCATGGAAACAGAAATAAAAAGCAACCAACTCACAACCAAAGTTCTTTTCATTAAAGTGTCAGCAAGTCTTCAAAGCTGATGTCTCCTATTTCATATAAATGAAAAGAAAACCAGATGACACGAGGCCTAGAAAATAAACACCATGTTTATAATTAGCTCTTCCAGAGATCTGGTCATGTCCATGTGTGACACGATCCAGTCTTAGTATTTCATAAGGCACCAGGAGGCAAAAAAAAAATCCTCTCTTCAAGGAAAATCCCTGTACCTGTAAGAAAGGTGCCTACATGATCAGGCCTCCCTACTACCTAACTGTGCAGCCATGGGGGTGCCAGGGAGGGGGTCTGGGAATATTTGCCCTGCTCCCTTCTCCCAGTTCTCAAAACTATATTCCTTTCTGTTTAGCTAATTAGAGACTCAGTTGGGATTATCAAGGTATTTCTTTTTTTCCCTTTGCTCCAGTAAGGGTAAGCCTATTGTATTATAAAAACGCATTATTCTTGTTTACTTAAATTAGGTTTATGTTATTTGATCATCTAAAAGCAAAGATTTAGATTGGAACCAAAGTCAGTTGATCCTTTTTTGCCAGCTTGAGCTGGCTGGTATGATGAAAGGAAGGGCAGCGTTGCCACTGGTATTGTCACAATGTCTAGTTTTAGAACAACAAACAGAGAAGAATGATAACTGGCACTGGGCAGGCATGCTTAGAAGACTACTGAGGAACTTGACGGTGGAGAGAAGATTTGTGAAGGCAGAAAATGTGTATTATTTTTATCAAGTGCCCTCCTGAAGGCAACTGTTGACTGTCATAAGTCTGCATAGTTGGAACTCTGCAATAGATAGACCATACCTCCTGATATTCATTTGAAAAAATAGAAGACACAAATCCCAAGGACATCGTCCAGACAGTTAGTGTTGAATGGAGAAAGAGTTTACTACAGGCTGGAGTGATCAGGGAAGACTTCCTGGAGGAGGTAGTGTTCGGTCTTGAGGTTTGAGTAGTGTTGACAAGGAGGACAGGAAAGGGAGTGGCATCTCAAACAAGAGGCACAGAAGAAGCAAAGCTTTAGAGGTGGGAAAGTTCAAGACATTTTCAATGGAAACTAAGGAACGCGGCCTGGCTGAAGCAGAGATGTTTGGGGATATAGTTTATTAAATGCATTTGACAACTTAATTAAAAGGAAAGAGAGAGATGCATTCTAAAGACACGCTTCTTTATCAGAAACTTGTTTTTTAACCAGAAGTAATGATAATACCAGGAGCACAAGGGGTACATCTAAGTCACCAGAGAAGACTGGTTTGGATGCAAACGTAATAAGAATGAAACACACATCCATGTGTTTGACAAAAAACCCCCATCCTAGATGAACCCACCATGCACCTTCTCTGGGCTTATACCCCAGCAGATGAAAACTTACCGGGACATTTTACCCACATAGAGCATTAGCTGCCCAGCCATCTTTATATGTTTCTCTGGTCAGTTCATGACTTGATTCTCCACATTAGTTCACACCTTTTCACTTCCTTCAAAGCTTCAATGAACTCCCACTCTTGAGACAGCCCTGTGAAAAGGACTTTTAGAAGTGCGGCTAGTGGATGAATCCCAGTTACTACCAGGAGTTTGGAATGAGGGACCTCTAGTAGCATCATTTCCTAGGAGTTCACTTGTCTTCTTCCCTGAATTTCTCCCTCCACACTTTACATGTACTAACTCCTGGACTTTTTCTCCTCCCACCTGTACTCTCCCACAGTGGTGTGCTGCTAAACTGGCTCTCTGAAAGAAAGAAAGCCTGGATTTGTTAGTGTTTGTTGATTTCTGTGGTATAAAGATTCCCACCACAGCTGCTTTCAAGCTACCACCAGCTTGAAATATTTAACAACCACCAAGATCCTGGGAGGCAAGTCTGGCTCTCTGGATCACCTGCGTCACACCGGGCTCCCTTCTCATTCCTCAGACCACTCTTCCCAGGGGCCTCTACTCTCTGGCCTTTGTAGGGGTTTTGTGCTTCATAATAGAGTCGCAGCAACCAGGATCAGCTGGCTGAAGTATCCTGAAATCACTGACGTTAGACCTGTAGGATGCTAAACCGCATCTTTTACTGTTCCACGGGTTAGGGCTGACCTTTCATCTCTCATGAAGTTCAATATTCTAGCAGTACCAGGCAATGTTAGGGAAGCATTAAACAACAAGATGCACGAAAAAGCCTCTTCCCTCTTCAACGAAATTCTGGTTCCTTAGCATTCTGGGCATAGTTCTTTTGCACACTGACAGGAGGCAAGAGCTGTTATCCCTGATGAATTCTCCTTCAGTGCTTCATACACTTCAATGTTTGTACAATTACCAGGGGATCCTGATAAAACGTAGATCCTGAGCTTCCCTGGTGGCGCAGTGGTTGAGAGTCCGCCTGCCGATGCAGGGGACATGGGTTCGTGCCCTGGTCCAGGAAGATCCCACATACCGCAGAGCGGCTGGGCCCGTGAGCCATGGCCACTGAGCCTGTGCGTCCGGAGCCTGTGCTCCGCAACGGGAGAGGCCACAACAGTGAGAGGCCTGCGTACCGCAAAAAAAAAAAAAAAAAAAAAACTTAGATCCTAATTCAGGAGTGGGAGGGCGCTGAGCGTTTGCATCCTTAACAGGCTCTGAGGACCACACTTTGAGTAGCAGCAGACCGGATGACCTCTAAGGTCTTTTCCAACTCTGGTTGGAGAAGGTTGGTTGGCCTGTTGAGTAGGACTCTTCATTAACACTCAACAGTTCTAAGGACTCTAGCGAGGTCTGCCAGCCTTTCAACTCTGTGACCCCACTGCCCTCACCTTTTGCCACAACTTGGCTAAATTGTCGACTAGTACATCCCACCCTGGCAAAGTCCACATCCTCTGCTCCTCACACAGTCACCTTCAAAGCATTTCTCCTGCTCACCCCTTCTTTCCCACCAACCCACCTCCGGTCCCAGCTTACACTCCCTGGTTCCAGGTCCTTGGTCCAGTTTCCACAGTGCCCTTAGCACATGTGCATTTTTAACTGGGGTTATTTACACGGTGTTCCTTTTCCATGTGTGTTCTCATGCACATAATATCCACTTACATCCTCTCTTGAGTCTTTAAGAACAGAAGTCGTGACTTTTCTCCCTTTTGTCCTCTGCTCGGAGCCAGGTATGTAGCTCCACACAGGTCGTCCCAGGGAGACAACATTCATAAGTGTCAACCAGTGTCTTCTAGTGTCTCATCTTCCCTGTTGCTTCTTTTTAAAAATTTTTGTCAGTCCACATAGATAGGTTAATTTTCAAATGCTTTTTATTTTATTATTATTATTAGTTTTGGCCGCTCTGCACAGCATGTGAGATCTTAGTTTCCTGACCAGGGATCGAACCTGCACCCCCTGCGTTGGAATCGTGGAGTCTTAGCCACTGGACCACCAGGGAGGTCTTCCCCCTGTTCCTCCTTAAGTCCTTCCTTGACTGACCTTCCTTTTTCCACGCTTCAAACATATTCTTCCTCTGCAATGCGATATCACTGAAAACGCCAGGGACCCTGGGTCATAGAGAACCACATCCTTCCCAGCTTCTGCATGTGGAGCAGCACAGTATGAAGAGCCTGGAAGTGGGGTAAGAAGGTCCTGCCTGAGTTCAAATCCCACTTGCTCCCCTGATTAGGTATGTATGACCAGGTAGGTGATTTTGCCTCTCCAAAATGATTTCTTTGTAAAAACGGGATAGTGGTGCCCAACTCAAGCAGTTGTAAGGGTTTAAGAAAATAATTCATGGGAAGCACTTAACACAGTGTCTAGCATGGAGTAAAAAATGTGCGACCTTAAACTCTCTCAGTCTTGGCTCCTTGTGGGCAAAATGAGAATAACAGTACCCATCATACAGGGTATTTGGGAGGGTAAAATGAAGCAGTGTGTGCGGCGTGCCTCAACACTCCACCCACAGATGGCCCCCTTGCTTCTCCTTTCCTGCCATGTGGGCAGGATCCTGAGGTCACCCTTGCTCTCGGTGCTTTTTCTCTCCTCTCCCTGCTCCCATTCTCTCAGGCTTCCTTCCTTCCCTTCTTTCCCTTAATAAGTGTTCAATGACTGCAGTGACAGTGTGAGGGGAGAGTGGAATAATATTGGTCTCCCTTAAAGAAGTGTAATGGGGAAAAACCATGAGCCTACAGGTAAATGGGGATAGAAATATAAAATAATGACCACTTCTACATTAACTTTTTATTCGGTCATTGAAAATTATGTTATGTGGGAAATATCTGACTCTATAAGACATAGTCCTTCTCTCTAGATGTTTATAACTACAAGTATGAGCAACAACAAAACGTTTACTTGAAATAAGATTAAATTGTGGAAAATTTCAACCTCAAACAGAAATACTATGGCCTAAAAGCCAATGACCGCACTTAAAATGATATTCTCAGCTGACTAAAATCAGTCTTTTTCTCTGTTTCCATTTTTACTTTGTTGATTGCTTAAAAGAAGAAACTACTAGTGAATTTTGTGTTGCATTCTCTCATCTTACAATGGATCCCAGGGGATATATCTTAAAGAGTGAAGAATTCATATTCAAGAATATGTCAAGCTACTGGAAAAGAAGAAAATCCTAAGAAATCCTAAGTCCTTTGGAGAAGGGATACAAAAGATGGAAATTGCAATCTTCTTAGATTCTCAACCCTGGCTGCGAAGTAGAATCACTTGGGGAGATTTTAAAAATTATCAAAATCCAGGGCCCGACCTAGACCAATTAAATCAGAATTTCTAGGCATTAGCAGTTTTATAAGTTCCCCAGGTGATTCCAATGTGCATCCTCCGTCGAGAAGTGTTCTGTTAGTTGACCAGCGGGAAACACCACCTGTTAAGCAGATTGGTAAAGGAAGGTAAGAGTCCAACTTCATCTGAGAGCACGCTCTCACTCTTGTTCTGACCTCCAACCAAGGCCTTTTTTCAATTCTCCAAATGCATCAAAACTTCACAAAGGCCCTCTGCCTAGAATGACCTTACTCCCTCTCCTTTTTCATCCATCCCATTCTGGTTCATTCCCAAGGTTCAGCTCAATGACTTCTCAAGGAAGCCTTGGCTAACTTAGACCATAATACCCTATGCTTCTCCTCAGCATATACTGTAAGTAAATAAAGTACTGTGTAATTAATTGTGTTTTACCTTTATGCCTTCCTAGAGCAGGAGTTCTCAAAGTGTGGGCTGTGGACCAGTAGCATCAGCCTATCAACTTGTTAGGAATATGCAAATCTTCAAGCCCCACTCCAGACCTACTTAGTCAGAAAACTCTGGGGGTGGGGCCGGGTTTTAAGCAGCCCGCAGGGTGATTCTGATGCAAACTGAAGTTTGAGAGCTAATGCGCTAGAGTCTTAACTCCTTGGGGGGCAAGGATCACACCTGCTTTTTTTGTTTTTTTCTACTGCTATATCCTCAGTGTCTGCCTCAGTGTCCTGTGTCAGGTATGCACTTGATAAATACTTGTTGCATGAGTGTAAGGCTCAAGAATCTGAGGTGGAGGTCTCTATGCCTGGCAGTAGGGAGCATATTCATTTAGGTTAAAGATAAACTCTCTACCACATAAATCCATGTGCGTCGTGGGAACTTATTCATCCTCAGCTGACGCTGTTGGCAAGGGCCAGCTCACTCAGGGCCTTACGTGGCCTTGTTAAGGGTGTTGGTCTTTATCTTAAGAGAAATTAGAAGATATCAAAGGATTTAAACTGTGAGATGACAGGATTTAGAGGAAGGAGGAGGGTACTATAGCTTCCAAGAAGGACGTTGGTTACAAGAGAAAGGGCAGCAGTGGTGACAAGTGGAAAGACAGGACTCTGGGTGAGTGTGAGAGGAGGGTAGCTGCCCCTCCGATGGGCTGGTGGCAGAAGACCTCAGGGAGAAACCAGGGGAGGTGGAGAGATGAGACGTTTGAATAAAAGGTCTGAGGATCTGGCGGATGCTCTGGAGGCACAGGAAGACTCTGGAAAGGAGTCAAGGAGAGAGGGTGCGTGCTGGGCGGAGCAGCACGAATAACCCAATCTCAACAGTCTCCTGCAGGCAGCTCGGCCCTGGGCCTGATGGAGAGCCATGGCTCGTGACGCTGCCTGGCAGCCGCAGTTTCACATAGAGTTGTTTGGGGCCCATTTAATTTCTAATGAGGAATTTCGAGTAGCTCAGCATCAAGCAGGACCTCATGTTCTTGTTCTATGAATAGTGCCTGGGTTCTGGCTGAGAACCTTATTGTCCAGATCTAGCACCGTTTTTTATCCTCATAAGTTGCTGGATAAGGTTGATTTTTTTCTTCTTCTCAGTCCTTCCTTCATTCCTCTACATACTAGGTACCTGGTAGTGCTCTAGGAACTAGGGTTTAAATCTTCCTCTAGAATCCTATTCCCATGGCTGGGTTCCCTCTTCCTACAGCCAGATTTCCTTGATGACAGCTATCAGGCAAGTGACACCCACTGTCACCTCCAGGAGAGGAGTCCCAGGATGATAACCCACTCCATGGTTCAAAGTCACCAAGAAAGACACAATTCATGCAGGAACTGGATGGAACAACGTTTCCCTCAAATAGAGAAGAGAAAAAGCAAGATCAGCTTCAGTGTTTGCATATTGGTTCCCCCAAGGCCAGTGGGTCTCGCCCTGCAGCTGATGCAGGGTGATGGTCTGCACACACCCTTCTCCTGCTGCAAGAGAAGGACCCGATTCCCTCCTCACCAGTAATGGCTACAGTAGAGGAGTTAACCAGGTGCCATACGACACACAGGCTTACACAGAACAAAAGGAGTACATTTGAGTCTAAAACAGGAAAAGATATTTCCGCACAAGGCAATAGGCCCAGCACAGGCTGTGAGGGCTTTTTATTTTCTTAAGGAAGGTTTCCAGGGCCAAGGCCCATTCTTATGTGGCTGTGCAGGAGTTGAAAGACTGCATTTCTCAACAACTATCTCACAGAATCTTGGGATTCTTAGCGTTGAAGGAGGTCTTTGGGGTCATTACATATGTTCCCCCATCGTGCTACTTTGTCCATTGTCTACTATGTAGAATTTGGCTGTCAGACGTCAGGGTGCTCCATTACCTGTCCCAACTCACATGCCATGTCCCAGTGAACCCAGCCAGTTACCAGCCATTCCTGGGTCTGATTCAAACAGCTACTAAGCCAAAACTCTGACATTTGAGGAAATGAGTATGTAAACAGTCAATAGTAAAGTAAGACAGTATATAGGACAATAGACCCACAAGGTCTGCAGCAACCAATCCAGGAAGCCAAACCTCAACCTCCAGCAATCAGCCCAGAAGGATCAGGACTTGGGCAAAGACTGCCAGCTTCCCTACCTTTAATCCCTGCTTCCAGTGCAGGACCAACCGGAGAAAGTCAAATACGCTCCCCAGACCAATCACGTAAGCTGTACTTCTTCTAGCTAGCCTGCATCCAGCTTCCACAGGTGAACAGCCTCCAATCAGCACATACCTGATGCCTCCTCCTTTTTGTACTATGAAGCTTTTCTACTTCCTACCTGCCTTTGCGTCTCTGCCAAACACCACTGAAAGTGGCTGAGTCCCTTACTATAGACAGCTCTGAAAAATATAGCCACTGTTTTCATTTGGAAGTTCTTTATATATTTCCACACATTAGTGGACAACAAATTAAATAAACTTGGAATTATCTCCTAGCTATCATGGACTTGGTGAAATAAAACTCGTAACTAGAAGATGCTGAAAGTAATCTGAGGGGAATAGAACTGCATTTTTATATTTTTCAGTTTCATTGAGTTAAAATTGACATAAAATATTGAATTAGTTTAAGGTGTACAACATAATGATTTGATATAGGTATATATTGTGAAATAATACATATTTAGTTAACATCCATCACCTCACAGATTCTTTTCTTGTGATGAGAACTTTTAAGATCTATATTCTCTTAGCAATTTTAAAATATACAATACAGTATTGTTAACTATAGTTGTTGTATATAACAAGATAAACACTGTATATTTGAAAGTAATGTACATGCTGTACATTATATCCACAGAGCTTATTTATCATATAACTGGAAATTTGTATCTTTTGACCACCTTCACCCATTTCTCCAACCCTCTACCCCTTACTTCTGGCAACCACTAATCTGCTTTCTGTTTCTATGAGTTAATTTTCTCTTGGTTTTCATATATAAATATCATACAGTATTTGTCTTTCTTTGTCTGACTTACTTCACTTAGCATAATGCCCTCAGGGTCCACCCATGTTGTTGCAAATGGCAGGATTTCCTTATTTTTATGGCTGAATAGTACTCCCTTGTGTATGTGTGTGTATATATATATATATATATATACATACACCACATCTTCTTGGTCCATTCATCCATTGTTGGACACAGGTTATTTCCATGTCCTCGTTATTGTAAATAATGCTGCCATGAACATGGGGGTGCACATATTTCAAGAAAGCAATTTGTTTCCTTCATATACCCAGAAGTGGAACTGATGGATCATATAGTAGTTCTATTTTTAATTTTTTTTTTTTTTGCGGTACGCGGGCCTCTCACTGTTGTGGCCTCTCCCATTGCGGAGCACAGGCTCCGGACGCGCAGGCTCAGCGGCCGTGGCTCACGGGCCCAGCTGCTCCGCGGCATGTGGGATCTTCCCGGACCAGGGAACGAACCCGTGTCCCCTGCATCGGCAGGCGGACTCTCAACCACTGCGCCACCAGGGAAGCCCCTATTTTTAATTTTTTGAGGAAACTCCATACTGTTTTCCATAGTAGCTACACAAATTTACATTCCCACCAATGGTACACAAGGGTTCCCTTTCTTCCATGTCTTTGCCAAAACTTGTTATCTCTTGTCTTTTTTTGTGTGTGTGTGGTACGTGGGCCTGTCACTGTTGTGGCCTCTCCCGTTGCGGAGCACAGGCTCCGGACGCGCAGGCTCAGCAGCCATAGCTCACGGGTCTAGCCGCTCCGCGGCATGTGGGATCTTCCCAGACCCGGGCACGAACCCGTGTCCCCTGCATCGGCAGGCGGACCCTCAACAACTGCGCCACCAGGGAAGCCCTATCTCTTGTCTTTTTGATGACAGCCATCCTAACAGGTATGAGATGATGTCTCATTGTGGTTTTGATTCACATTTCCTTGATGATTAGTGATGTTGAATACCTTTTCAAGTACCCGTTAGCCATCTGTATATCTTCTTTGGAAAATGTCTATTCAATTCCTCTGCCCATTTTTAAATCAGATATTATTATTATTTTTTTGCTATTGCATTGTATAGAACTGCATTTTTAAAACGTATTTAAATCATATGGAAATCCATGGTCATGGATAGTCATACAGCAGAGAACACTTGGCTAGGGATAAAAGAAAAGAAAAAGACACATGCTATTTTTGCAGGATATGCTACAGACCATCGAGCCAGAATAAAGATAAGGGTAATATTTTTGTGACATAGATTATAAAACTGGCAAAAAGAGAAAATTCTAGTAAAAGATGTGACTATGAAATGTCTGCTAAAAATCTAATTTTTTCCAAAATAGAGAATCAGATGCACTTCTGACTTGCTTTGTTAATATTTCAGGAATAAAACAAACCACAAAACCAAAAAGATTGGGGCTTCCCTGGTGGCACAGTGGTTGAGAGTCCGCCTGCCGATGCAGGGGACACGGGTTCGTGCCCCGGTCCGGGAAGATCCCACATGCCGCGGAGCGGCTGGGCCCGTGAGCCATGGCCGCTGAGCCTGCGCGTCTGGAGCCTGTGCTCTGCAACGGGAGAGGCCACAACAGTGAGAGGCCCGCGTACCGCAAAAAAACCCCAAAAAGATTATGTGGAAGTGGAGGAGGAATCAAAGCTAACAATCTCATTAGAAAGTTCTGAAAATATGGGAGGAATGGAATGAATTGCATTGAATGAACTGGAGAATGCACAGCTCTGCAAGCAACAGACTAGGAAAGATGGCTGGATCTTGGCAGAGTTTTTCTAGTCTTGTAATAGCTGGATCACTGTTGGAAATTTAACAGTCTGTTTTTTTCTTCTGTTCAGCATTATAGCTAAGCGTCCCCACATTTACATATAAAGCAGCGAGGTCAGCAGTTATGTTATTTTAGCATATGGTCTTATTTCTGCTATGCTAATACTGGTAGATATTTTGGGCAGTTAGGACTAAACACTGAAATAAGAAAAGCCACCACCTACGCTCTGCTACAGTTATATTTTCCACTTAGAGTTAGTGTTTGCAAATTGCCCACACTTCATTTTAATCAACTTTTATTACTTTACTGAATCAACTTAATGAAGTTTGTATTAAAAAACAATATTGCTCATGATTTCATCAACTCAGTAATCAGCTCGGTAACTTAGTAATCCTAACTAGAGTGGAAGAAATGAATCTCAAATAAGGGGCCAAGTCTTAGGTCTTCCAAATGCACTTCTCAGCATGCATACATTCCAGAATTTTCAGCTATATCTACATTTTAATGTAACAGCCAATACTATGAAGAGAGGATACTGGAAAAAGCATCTCAGATCATATCTGCATCAAGCAAAGTATTAGCATTGCAGACTGATTGTTTTTCATTGAAAGATTGAAATTATTCTTTTTTGACAGCTAAATATAATTCACTAAATAAATATTTGCAATCATTAAATAAATACTTGTATATCAACTATGTGCAAGACACTGTGCTTGCTACTGTAAAACAGGTTGACTGAAAGGTGGAAGATTTATTCTCCAAGTTTCTTAAGTTTTAAAATGTATTTCCTTGTTTCTACCTATCCATGTTTCTCTTAGAGGCATCCAATCTATATATCTTAAAATGCCATAAAAATGGTTACACATTTGTTCATTTAACCTAACTTCTTTGAAGAAACGTCGGTCAAGCCAATTCACCTTTAATTAAATAAATATTTCTCAAATGTGGTATTTTGGGGGGGGCTTGAATGATCTGAAAAGCATGTCCGAGGTAGTCCCCAGAAAGCACAACCCGATAAACAGAAAATGTTGATTCTGTGAAATTCCCCACTGGTTTAGTAGGTATGAGCATCTGGGTGCTGATGAAATGCATGCTTGGATGCCACCCCTTCCACCAAAAGTCTCAGTTCTCCATGTGTGCACACAGTCCTCCCATGACTAGGAGGCTATCGATTGTAAATCCACCATCAATTCAACAATTGATATTTGGGGAAAAAGAAGCCACTCTATAAAATATATACATGGTTATAAATGTTAGAGAGAAAGGTACATCTTAGAATCCAAGTAATATGATTTTCTTATAAACATACATATATATATCATACATATAATGTGTATTTTTTCTCATAAGCATACCTATATATATTTTAATATCTCTCCCTCTCTCAAACACACACACACACACACACAGACACACACACCATCGTCATCATTATCTATGTGGGAAAATCTCCAACATCACAGTAAATATATTTCAATCTCACATCCTGATTAACACATGCCATCAGTAGACACACACTTCTCACATAAGTGAAGCAATTTTCACAGTTTGGGTGCCGTTCTCCCTTCTCTAGATATTACAGTGCAAATGAGAATTTCAGCACGATGATATCATGGTTAGTTTAAATTTACGGCAGTCAGGAAATTCCCAAAGCAGATGAAGAACTTCTAAACGTCACACGCGAACACAGCTAAGTATAAATAGCAGTGGTGATCCCAACACTGATTTTCATTGTGTTTAGAGGCATTTAAATCATATCACAAATGGGACTGGATTTTTTTTACGTTGATTTATATAATTTTAATTATTTAGGAACAATCACTTTCTAAAACTCAATAAAGAGATTAGATGGGACATTTGTGGGGGAAGTTAAACATGGCTCCTAACCACAGGAGAAAAATGTACGGCAAAGGAGAAAAGATAAACAAGAATAGAAGATGACATATAGCCATCTGTCAGCTCCCAAAGGATATGCTGGTTTTCATGACAGTGTTTTCTGTTTTCTCCTTCAATGCTTTACCCAGCATGCTGCTCAGTAAGCCACATTCAGGTATAGGATTGGGACAGACACTACTGATAATAGGTGACTGCCTTTAGGTATCCCTGATATATAACCTGGCTTGTCCCCTAGCAGATTTTGGACAATGGTTTTAAAGCACATGTTTTAATCCAAGATAAGAAGCTCAAGGCTACTAAAGAGAAGATAGACTTTTTACATGTAAGTGTGTGTGAGTGTGTGTGTATATATATGTGTGTGTATATATATATATATACACACACACACATAAATATGTATATATAATATATTTCAAATGTAAGGCAAAAGATACTACAAAGCTATTACAGAATGTAAAGACTTCTGGTTCCAGCAGATAGTATACCAGGATAATCTTAAACTAACCTAGGAAAAACAACTAGAAATGTTGGATAGAAAATAGGAGTATTTTTTAATAAGTGTATAGAAGTCTTTGTAAAAATAAAAAAAGAAAGAAAGAAAATCTCCAGATGCTAGGAAGGAAGAGTGGGGGGATGGGGGGAAGAAATGAAAAAAAAAATGCAAAAAAAAAAAAGAAAAAAAGGAAGAGGCAACTGAAAACCTGAGAGGTAAGGATGTGTTCTGATGAAGGGGCTATTCTAGAAAATGCTATCCACTACAGTAACCTAAGGGCTTGAGTAATTTTTTTCCTTTTAGGTTGACTTAAAGTTCTATAAATTTTCCTGAGAATTACAAATCTGATGCATACACATTTTAGTGTGTAGCTTGATGAATTTGAAAAATGCTTACACCCATGTAACCAGTACCCCCAGTCTAGATATAGAACACCTCTATCACCCCAGAAAGTTTTCTTAGGCCCCTTCCAGTCAATCTCTATACCCACAAGCAATTATTGTTCTGATTCCTATCACCACAGATTCCAGTGACCGTGTTTTTGAATTTTATATAAGTGGAATCATAACATATGTATTCTTTTATGTAAGGCTTCTTTCCACAACGGGGTAAGATTTATCTATCTATAAATAACTGCGCCTAAAAGGGTTGCTTACCTCTGACAAAACCTAATGATAATGACAAAGGGTATTTTTGGAGAATTTCAACCGACACCCTACTGTACTGTAACGGGAAAACAGGATTCCAGTATCAATCTCATGTCCTGCCTCATGAAGAAGCTGCTGGTAACCCTCAACCAGTGTGGATGGGGAATGAAGTCTATTTGGACCCACCTTTATGGCGCGAATTACTTCTGTCACGCAGGCACGGATCTGTGTGCGAATGCTGACGTTTTCTTCAAGGATCACAGTTTCCAGATTTGGTCTTCACAGGATGCACTTATTTGTAGACTGTCCTCAATCACTGAGTCGTTATTATTTTGTTAACCTGAGTAGTCCTGCAGCTTCACGTTTCTAACACGGGCACGATGGGTCTTCTATTTCTCAGGAGCCGGGGACAAGGCAAGTTTCATTCTGTTTTCCTGGGACAAAGACATGGAAAGGCCTTCGTATCTAGTTTCCTCATAAAAGTCTCTTTCTGTTTGAAGAAGCTTTTGTGCGACACCTTGATGCTTCCTCAAATCAACAATAGCACAGAACTTCTATTTAATTTACTCCCCCAATTGCATGGATTACATACACTGCAGGCAGTCTGGAGCAGTGAGGGGCTGTGAGAGGGACCCTTGATTGGTTTCCTCTCACTCATTCTAAAGGTGGTGGTGATGACAGTGGCCTAGAGGTATGTTATGGCCTTTCTTTGGCTCTCCAGGTATGGGAATGAATTTTTTTAAATGGCTGGGGAGAAGCACAGATACCCGATTATAAATTCCACCACTTCAAGATTTCATTAGCACACTACATTCAGGTGAGTGAGCATTTGGAGCTTACTAGGTAATGATCGATGCTGACCCTGAGCAACTAGGAAGCTGCAAGATGGCTGGCATCCTTCAGATGCTGCAAACACATGGCCACAGGATCAGTACACTGTCCCTGTTGAGCTGTTAAATGGGGCTGTGCTAGCTTCCCAGGCTTGAGAAGAAATTCGGTCGGTAACATCCTAGCAGAGCGCGGCACACATGCCACACAGGTGACCTTAGCTGGTGCGCTTTCTCACAGCTCCTCTCTCAATGCGAACGTCTCCGTCAGTACGTGCACCACTTTCCTCCCAGTGGTCAAATGTTTGACGTTTTAGTTCGTCCGTGATGGCAAAGGTCCTCTTTGTTCGAAGCTCCAGGCAGGGTTTAACCAGAGCAGCTCAGGGCACGGCCACTGGGATTGGATATGTGCTTTGCGATGTCTTCATCTAAATGCTGTTGGACAGCTTCTCCACCACAGCGAAGGAAGGAGGGAGGAAACATTTCGGCTGGGCCAAGGTGGGCGTGGGAAGGAGAGGAGGCAAGCACAGGCTCCCTGCCCCGCGCAGGAATGCAGGAGTGGAGGCGAAAAGAGGCCGGTGAGTGTGGTGACTGGGATGGGCCTGGGGAGGGCAGTGAAGAGTTCAAGACCTCTGGCACTGGAAGACGCAGAAAATGTTGACAAGGAGGAGGGGAAAGGGACCCAGGGGAGAGCCTGGGCCGTGAGCCAGAAGCAGAAGAGAAGGCTTTGCGCGCCCCCCAGCACACGCCACCTTAGTGGGACGCGCTCCTGTGCGGATGCCTGTGGCCTCCCTCTCGGCCAGGCACTTGCAGCTGAGCGGTGAGTCAGCGCTGGGCCGTTGTTCATCCTTTTTTGAAGCCAAGTCTCTAGTCATTTCTGAAAAAAGAAAAATGATTGAGGAGGAGCTGGTTTTTCACCTTCAGAACAGATGTGAGTGAACCCATTATGTGTTTTACTAATAAAAGCAATCACATCTTAAGAGCAGCGTGGGGTTGGGGAATGAATGCTCCTTGAATACCTTTTGTCCATCAGTGATGCTGCCGTCCATGGTGCCAAAGGATAGGTAGAGCTTGCCCAGCAGCAACACGTGAGGCTCTGTCAGGGCACCACCGCCACCAGAAATACATTTCAGAAAGCCAAGTGGTGCTTTTGCTAATTTGAAAGGCCAGAGTGAGCTGCTCACCCACTACACGTACTTCAGGAACAGATGAAAATGGACTCCGTGCCTGCTTCCTCTCAGCAGGCCCCTCTCCACTCCCCCAGAGCCTCCACCTTGTTTCCTGGTGGCACAGAACTCTACACACCAGCCGCCCCCTCCCCTTTCCCAAAACGTGGGTCTGCCCTTCTGGGTAGCACCTCCACGCACGAACCAGTCACAGTTATAGGGCCCGTACTCAAATATCCTGGTTCAAATCCTGGCTCCACCACTTACTGGCTGTGTCAACCTTGAATGGGTTTCTTAATTACTTTAAGCTTCGATGTCCTCATCTATAAAACAGGAAATCTATTGCCCTGGGGTTGTTGTGAGAATCAAATGTAACCATCTGTGTAAAACACATACCACAGCATCTGATGTATAAATACTCAGTCAACACCATCATCATCACCATCACCGTCATCATCTCAGGTCTTTTCCCCAGATCATGCCTGCTCTGTGTCAGAGCCAGATGACAGCAGCCCCATCGCATGTGCTGTTCCCTGACATTGTTCTGCTAAACCAATGTATGACAGAAGCGGAGGATTTGGACACTTCCAGGACTAAGAAGGAACCTTCTTGTCCAGATCTTTTCAACTACTTAAACCCGTGCTCAGCAGGTTCGGACGTACATATTTATTATACTACTGGTCTGATGGAAGGATGCTGCTACACAGTAAGGATGCCCTAAACATTTTTAGCCCAATAAATGATTCCTGAAAAATTTCTGTCTAGCAAACCAAGTCCCATATTCCTTCTTTATATCAGGTGGCTTCTAACCTGCTGGAAACCTGCCCCTCTGGAATCCAATCTAATGTGGGAGAGAAGAAGATTCATAAGCAAGGAACTATAACATCACGTGGAAACACCACCAATCAGGTAGATGATAATCATGGTAATGGCAGCTATGATTTACTGCGTTCCCACTATGGGTCTGGCATTATACTAGTCAATCCTGTATCTCCACATTCTGAATCCTTATAACAACTCTTCAAGGAAAGTCTTATTATCCCAATTACACAGATGAGGAAACTAAAGCGATGTGGGTCAGGGTCACCCAGTGAGTGAGCGGCGGAGCTCCTTTAGGGATTTCTAATTTAGGTCTGCCTGGCACACACCCCCACCCCCACCTGTCTTAAACACCTGGGCCATGTCCTGGGTCAGGGCCTTCCACTGCTATTCTCTCTGCCTCACCCTCTTCCAGCATTTGCTCAGTGGGGCCTTCCCTCACCAGCCTGAGTGCCTAGGACACAGGAAGACAGTGAATGTCACAGGAGCAGGTCTGAGGAGCCCACAGAATCTGAGTCACACAGATCAGGGATGAGTATTCCCTGAAGAAGGGCAGACGGTCACCCACAGGCCTGGCCCTGGGCAGCATTTGGAAACAGGTGAACTGCTGTCTATCTAACTCCAGGTACCACAGGCCCTCAGGTACCCTACATCTTTTCAAATCTTCTCTCAGGAAATGTGCTAATAAACACTAATATGTGCAATGCGTTGGCCAACCCAAGTACTTTTCGTCTCACTGTGGGAACAGAGCCTAAGCCACAAAACTGAATCTCTAATGGTGGATTTCTATATGTCAGTGACAAATCTGGTGAGGACACACTTCCCTACTCCTCCCACCCCCAATACCTCATAGGTGGCTTTCTGATCTCCTTATGAGCCTACCAAAGCAATTTTTGAAAGGCATTCAGCAAAAGATAGACAGAAAAGTTCTTTGTGACTAACTCCCCATTACTCAGAAAATTTAAGTGGATCAAACATCCCGTCCCCCTTCACCCTCTGAGCCTGTGGGTAATCACAGTGTTACTGTATAATGTGAAAATTTCCAAATAGAACTAAACTCAGGTCTATAAATATACATGATTGAGGATTCAAATATAGCACTGCTGTATTTTCATGGGGGCTATTTCTGTGTGGTGATTGCCTCGCTGATTTGCAATTTCAGAATACGAATGGCTTTTCTCCAAAACTAATGGGGAACTTGGCAGGGTGCTGCACACCCAGGCCCTGTCTGAGAAAAAGTCTGTTGAACAGTGATAAGTGCTCTTCTTCCCACTTACATAAGCAGAGCTGACAAAAGGCAGCAGTACGACTCCAGATCCTCCTAAGATGAAATAGTGTTTGTTGGGTTTCTCTTCTGGTGCTAGAGGAATACTGACTCTTCTGGTAATTAATAATGAAATGATCATGAGTCTGTATCCCTCTATGATATTTTAAATTAAGCGCACTATGGTACAAGTTAGGAATAAATGGCAAGGAGAGTTCTCTGACACTCGATTCACAAATAACTAAAAAATGCTTAAATACAAATGATGTAAATAAACTCATATCCATGGTGACTGAACCAAAGAGGACCTGCCTGAAGCAAACTCTATGGCTGTTATAAGCAAAACATTATCATCTCCAGCAAACAGAGAGAAAAGTAGATTTCCAACGTGTCCTGAACTCCACATCATAAAGCAACGTTTCCAGTATCGTCACAGACAATACAACCCCCCTCTGAGCAAGGCCTCTGTGGTTATATTCTGAAACAGTTTAGAGAATGATGGACTTTGGACTCGAAGCTCAAATCCCAGTTCTCTCACTTATAAATTTTGTTACTTTGGACAAATAAGGCTTAGAGAAGTTTTCTCAACTGTACCGTGGAGATTTCAAAGTAATACCAAAGCCTCAGGGTTATTGAGAAAATTAAATGAGAGAAGGCATTTAAAAGCACAGTATTTAGCATATAGTAAATACTCAGTAAACATCTTTAATATTTTGTATGAAAGTCTATCTTCAGTGTCTCTCATTGATTCTGAGCCTCCTTTTCCTGGCTCCATGGTTCTTATTTCTGGAGGACCTTAGGACACTCCTTCCTGCCAGCCACTTTCAGGGAAATAGGCCAGGTAAAGAAATAGAACCCAACTCCATGTCAGAACCCCAAACCTTGTGTGAAAGAAACAATTCTAGAGTAGTTGCTCCTTAAGATAGGGGTTTAAATATGGCGGAGAAGGAAAGCTAGGACCCCAAATTTAAACCAACACCAGAGAGAGTTAGTATGAAGCTGATGAAGGTTAAGTTTCAAGACTCCTCTCTTGCATGGCCCCTTCCAAAACCTTATACCTAATTTTGTGTTCATAATTTTGCATCCTTTTTCTTAAATATGGCTCTTAAATTTGTATACACTTTGGGCCCACCAAAACCTGGAACTGCCCGTGTCTAATGAATATGCTCTGAGCCCATCTGGTAGCAGGGGTGACCTGAAGCTGTGGATCACAGGGCTAGCCTTACATGTCTTTCTTTCACCTTCTTCTAATGAGTCCCAGGATTGGTTAAAGGTCAAGGATAAGGCTATACCTGCAGGTGGAGTCTAAACATTCCTTGATGAAAAGAAGAGTCAGTGGTATCAGGAATGAGGCAGAGTCTGATCAACCTGAGGATTAATGGTAATTCTCTAGAGACTTAGAGTTCAGTAAGGGAAATGAGACATTACAAAATAGGTACAGAAAGGCATTAAATCAGTGTTTTTCAAATGTGGTCCAGTCCAGCTGTGAAGGAATGGCCTGACCAATCCTCACCAAGAACAACTGAAAAAGCTGGATAGAAATTGAGAAAAAAATCTGTTTGAAGGCACCAGAAACCTGCCGAGATAGCCAGGATTTGAGGGGAGGCGACTTATTGAGGTGATTCCAAGTTTTTGCACACTGCTTTACCCCTAGGGGCATGCAATGGACTGAATGGGTATACTCACAAAATTCTGACGTTGAAATCCTAACTCACAATGTGATGATATTTGGAGGTGTGGCCTTTAGGAAGTAATTAAATTATGAGGGTGGATCCTTCGTGGATGGGATTAGTGTCCTTATAAAGGGGACCCCAGAGAACATTCTTGCCCTCTTTCCAACGTGTGTGGTCACAGAGAAAAGGTGGTCCTTTATGAACCACGGAGTTGGCTCTCACCTGACCTAAATCTGCCAGCACCTTGATCTTAGGCTTCCTAAAGAACTGTGAGAAATAAATGTGTGTTGGTTAAGCCACCCAGTTTATGGTATTTTTGTTATAGCAACCCACATGGAATAAGACAGGGCATTTGGCAATTCTCGGTGCAGGGCAAATGGCTGAGAAGTTAGCAGTAATTTGATGGGGCTGGGAAGATAAAAATTGAAGTCTGAAGCTGCCACGGCAGTTAGGACATGTAGAATCAAGATCCTAGAGAAGAGGGGTGCAAAAATGTGATCCCAACATCAGCATAAGTTTTCTTCAAGTTATTTACTGATTAAGTTGTGCAGGCAAGAGGCTTAGAGCCAAACAGAAAGTGGCTGAAAAAGCAAAGCAGAATATTTAGCAATTTCATAATGCTATGGAGACAAAAACTGAATTTGGAACCTACCCAAAAGGACTGATCCCCCCCAAAATATCTCAGGCCCTCAGCTGGGATGTCTAGATGGTTACACCCTAGGAATAAGAGCGAGCCAGAACTAGACTGACCTTCCCAAAGACAGCACACCAGCCTGGGAGAGATGTGGCCCCAACTGGATTGAGGTGATCTGCCTCCAGGCTGCCTGTGAGAGGAGAGGGTAAATCCTCTCTGGAGGGACAAAACATCATCCAGAGCCTGTGCAATGTTTCACATACAACGTCAGACATTCATTAAAGTACTGCCAGGCATAGCAAGAAACAGGACTGAGAGAAAAACAGGCAACAGAAACACAGACAGGTAATCCAGATACTGGAGTTATCAGACACACCGAAACCACTGTGATTAATATGTTCAAGAAAATACATTACAAGACGGAGAAATGGAATTTGTTAAAAGAGAATAAAATGAAAATTATGGAGGTGGAAAATGCAAAAACTAATAGTAGCACTCAATAGGTAGCTTTAACAGCCAATAGAGCAGAGCAGAAGATAGGATTAGTGGGGTGGAAGGTAGATGAGTAAAAAACAACCAGACCGCACACCCTGGCACATCCTAGGTAAACTGCTAAAAATCAACAACAAAGTTAGAAATTCTAAAAAACAGCTAGAGAAAAGAGATATCATTTTGAAAGAAGCAACAAAAGACTGACACCTGACTTTTCCAAAGAGAGATGGAAGTAGAAGAAAATAAAATGACATTTTTTATGTGCCCCAAGAAAATAATTGACAGTTTAGATACATGGGAAAATATCCTTCAAAAACAAAGGTGAAACAGATAAACAAAAACTGAGAGACATTTGTCAGTAGCACACTTACACTAAAGGAAATATTAAACGGATTTAACTCTTCATAAGGAAAGAAAATTTTCCAGATGAAAAATAAAGATATATGAAGAAGAGCAATGGAAAGGGTAAATGTATGGGTTAATCAAAATAAATATTAACTTGCAAAACAATAATAATGTTTTTATTGGAGTGTAGAAAAATTTCTACAAAAATTTATGTAGAAATAAAATGTAGAACAGTAATAACACAAAGTAGGAGGGGTTTAATAAAATCAGTATTACAAAGTCTTAGTATCATGTGAGAGGTGGAACAGGTATTAATTCTTAGTAGACTGTGATAAGTCAAGAATGCCTGTTGTACTTTTGAAGATAACAGGTAAAAGAATGTATTATTGGGAATTCCCTGGGGGTCCAGTGGTTAGGACTTGGTGATTTCACTGCCAAGGGCCCGGGCTCAATCCCTGGTTGGGGAACTAAAATCCCACAAGCTGAGCAGTGTGGCCAAAAAAAAAAAAGTGTTATTAACAAACTAAAAGAATGGGAAAAATAAAATAATAATGAATACTTTATATATCCAAAGAAAGGCAAGAAAGATGAGAAAAGTGAACATAAAACACAGGAGAGTAAAATGGTTAAAATAAACCCAAATATAATTTATATAATTTTATAATTATATAAAATAAAAATATAATTATAAAATAAAAATTTTATAATTATATAAAATTAAAATGATCTACTCTAAAGACAAAGGTTATATTAATTATACATGTTGCTTACAAAAGAAAAAAATTAAACATAAGGACACAGAAAGACTGAGTAAGGATGGAAAAAGATACAGCATGAAAAATCTAACCCAAGGAAAACTGGTGTAGTTAAAACTAATATAAGGGAAGGTAGACGTTAAGGCAAGAAGCATTACTAGAGTTAAAGAGGGACATTTTTTCATGATAAAAAAGTCTGCTAAAAAAAAAAAAAGTCTGCTGATCAGGAAGGTATAATGATTCTAAATATGTATATTTTTAATAAAATAGTCTCAAAATACATCATACAAAAATTGACAGAACTACAAGGAGAAATAAATAAGTTCACAGAGTATCCCAACACGCTCTTGGTGGATGTGTCAAGAATACAAGGCTGCTCTTCACTCAGGTCATTTCCCAAGAGGGCTGAGTTTGCAGCAAGAAACCTTGAGGGGTGAGGACACACCTCCCTCTGGGACAACAAACAGGTTTGCTTGCTGCTTACTGTAAAAGTGGGGGATTCCCCAGTGTTCCTCTCCTATAACACAACCCATGACTATGCAGGGACGTGTTAGGGCCCTCCAGGTCACCTCTGTGGGACTCGGGAAGCAAGAGGAACTGATGCAAACAAACATGCTGATGCCCATGCTGCTTGCTGTTCTGTGAGTGATGCAGTCTTTTGCTTCTCACCCAGAAGTCTTGTGTCTTCAACGTATTACTTATAAATAGGTAAAATCAAATCCTAAACCTAAGGATATGTTACTTACAACAGGAAGGACCTAGAAAGTTTAAGTAGGAGAATGGAAAAAATATGCCATGCAAAAAGCAACCAAATGAAAGCTGGTATAGCTATATTAATGTTAGACAAGCTAGTGCTTCAAGGCCAGACGCATATCTAGACTTAAAGAGAGACATTTCTAAATAACTGAAAAAATCCATCCATCAAGAAGGTATAATAATTCTATGTTTGTATGCTTTTAATAACATGGTCTCAAAATACACAAAGCAAAACTTGATAGAACTATAAGAAGAAATAAGCCTATAACACACTCAGATTTTTTTAAAAACACACCTCTCTCAGTAACTGATAGAACAAGCAGACAAAAAGTGAGAATATAAGGGATTTGAACAAATAATTAACAATTTATTAACACTAAGTTATATGTGTGTATATACATATGATGGTATCTAACTTCTACAGAATACACAATCTTTTCAAGTACATGTGAAACATGTACCATAAAAGTCCTGACAAATTTCAAGGGATTTTCTTCATTCAGAGTACTTCTCTGACCATAGTGGAACAAAGCTAGAAGTTAATAACAAAAAAGATAAGAAAGATGCCCAAATGCTTGGAAATTAAGAAACCCACTTCTTAAAAGGCATTCTTGTTTTTTTTTTTTAAATTGAGGTGAAATTCACATAACAAAGTTAACCATTTTAAAGAGAACAATTAAGTGGTATTTAGTGCATTCACAAGTTTGTGTAACCACCACCTCTATTAAGTTCCAAAACATTTTCAAAGAAAATGAAAAAATGTGTTTAAAAAAGTCCCAATGGAAATTAGGAAACATCTTGAACTGGATGTTAATGAAAACATGATATGGGATGTGCGCGATATAGCTAAAGCTGTGCTGAAGTTATTATACATTACTTTTGCCCATATAAAATTTAAAATTCAGCTTAAATGGACAAATTCCTATAAAAACACAACTTACCAAAACCAACACAACAAGAAACAGAATAGTCTTATGCCATTTAATAAATTAAATCTGAAATTTAAAACCTCACAAAGAAATCTCCAGGCTTAGATGACTTCACTGGTAAATTGTTCCAAATGCTAAAAAAAGAAATAATACCACTTTTACAAAATCTCTTCCAGTAAAAGAAGAAGGAGAGAATACTTTCAACTCAATTTATAAGGTGAGCATAATCTAGATACCCAATCTGATAAAAGTAGTATCATCATCATCTTAATAATTATAGACCAATCTCTATAATTCTCACAGATGCAAGAATCCTAATAAACATATTAGTAACAATACAGCAATTATTTTAAAATTATTAGGAATGTGAGGTCACTTGAATATTTGAAAAACCAATCAATGTGAGAACCTCTGCTTCTGCTCATGAAGTAGTAACTCATCATCCCACTAAAATCAACTAGAAAACTGGACAAAATATACGACGCAACTATTTTCAGACGTTGAACAACAGGCAGCAAAGGTCTTTGATCCCTGAAAGAAAGGAAACACAACAAAACAAGGTGAGCCCTGTGATTGCCCTGGCTTTTTGCGGAGAGGTAATTTCCAAACTGCAGCACAGGGAAGGAGAACCTAAGTAGAAGCCCAGCAGTCTCACCGACTTTAGGAACTAAAACGTGAGGAGGCTGAGCTGGGTGGAATTTGGGGGCAGAGTCTATGAAAGGAGAGAGTTATGCATAGGAAGAACTCCAGAAGTCTGAAGAGGGGTCCCCTCAAGTCTTTGGCTGAATACTAATCTATACATGCACAGTGTGAAACTCCATGAAGTCAATTGAATAACAACTGCCTGGGAGCTATAAGCTAAACATTTCCCAGAGCTCACCTTGATGAAAATCAAGGTTTAAATTTCTACCAGCTCGAGTAGAGACACCTCATTGAACACCTGGGGCAGTGACCACAGAAAGGTCACAATTTAGTGAAAGAGCTAAACTAGTCCTAGAGTAAAGTACTCTATACCTGTGTAACAAAGCTTAAAAACAAACATCAGAAACGTCAGCTAATACCCACAAGTCACTGCCTGCTAATAAAGACTGCTTCAACAGTCTTTAAAGGAAGACAACAAAATCCAAACATTCAACAACATAGCATTTGTAATTTCCAGTATTCAACTAAAAATTTATTAGGCATGTAAAGAGTAGCAATTTTGGCCCATGACGAGAAGAAAAAAAAAATCCATAGAAAAATAAACCAAGGGACTTCCCTGGTGGTTAGAATTTGCCTGCCAATGCAAGGGACACAGGTTCGAGCCCTGGTCTGGGAAGATCCCACATGCCGCAGAGCAACTAACCACGTGCGCCACAACTACTGAGCCTGCTCTCTAGAGCCCGCGAGCCACAACTGCTGAGCCTGTGTGCCGCATCTACTGAAGCCTGCGCGCCTAGAGCCCGTGCTCCGCAACAAGAGAAGCGACCGCAATGAGAAGCCCACGCACCACAACGAAGAGCAGCCCCTGCTTGCCACAATTAGAGAAAGCCCGCACACAGCAACGAAGACCCAACACAGCCAGAACTAAATTAAAAAAGAAAAAAAAAGGTTGAAAAATAAACCAATACAATTCACCACATTAACAGAATAAAGGAGAAAAAGCATATAATCATGTTGAGGATACACTGAAAAAGTATTTGTGAGATTTCAACATCCATTCATGTTAAAAACAATGACAACAACACTTGGCAAATTAGGCATAGACGGAAACTCTTAAAATCTGATACAGGGTATCCCAAAGACCTATAGCAATAGGTGAAATATTAAAAGCTTTGTCCCCAAGATTCGGGGGAAACAAAGATACTCATTTTGATTGCCTCCATTCAACACTGTACTGGAGGTCTTCAATAAGCCAATAAGCAGAAAAGGGAAGTAAAAGGCACAGAGATTAAAAAGGAAATAAGAAGTATAATGATCAAAGAAGAAGAAATAAAACTACCATTATTCACAGATGACATAATTATGTATGTAGATAACCCAAAATGATCTACTGTCGTACTATAATAAGTGAATTCAACAAGATCGCTACATACCAGGGCAATATACAAGAAATATACTGTATCTCTATATACCAGTAACAAATAATGACAAAACATAATAAAATGTAGTTTTAAAAGTACCATTTATAGTAGCATAAAAAATCAAATATGAATAAATTTAACAAAAGATGGCCAAAACCTTTATCTAGAAAACTACAAAACATTATTGAGATTAAAGAATGCTTAAGTAAATGGAAAGAAACACCATATTCCTAAATGATAAAGACATCAGTTTTCCTCCAAATTGACCTATAGAATCAATACAATCCCAACAAAAATCCAAGCAAGTTTTTTTCGCTTTTTTTTTTAAAAGTGACAGGATGATTCTAAAGTGTATACACAGATTAAGAGTGGCCAATATCTTGAAGAATATAGCTAAGGGAGAATACACAACCAGATGTCAAGGTTTAATGTAAAGCTACAGTAATTAAAACAGTTAAATGTTGGCACAAGAAAACTATACCAATGGAACAATTCCAGAAACAGACCCACACATATACAATTACTTGATTTATGACAAAGATTACAGTATAGTGTTGAGGGAAAGAATGATCTAATAAATAGTGCTCAGTTAATCTTGATTCCTACCTCATGTCATTACAATCTATTTGAGAAGGCAGACAAAAAAAAGTACATTTTGTATGATTCCATTTTTACGTAGCTCAAAAGCAGGCCAAACTACCCATGCCCGATATTCATAGTACCATGTCAATTTAAGAGAACCACTTGACCAGTTTAATTTCTCAAGTGTCAATGACAGTTGACATTCATGAGTCTTTTCACCAAAGCTACGACTATATTTCTGCAGAGGAAACACATTCTCTACTTGCTCAGATGAGCCCATTCATTTAATGAGCCCAACTAGACCAAGAGTTGCAATGGCGACCTCTGAAAAACCACAACTGACTTCTGTAATTGCATAAGAGCATCTTGCTTTGAGTTGTTTTAGAAACAGACGTTTGCTCCTGGGAACTTTAGCTCACACAGATGTTCTTTTCAGCTCCCAAATGTGCTAAGGTTGGGTTTGCGGCAGGTAGAGTTAAACTGGAAGGCTGAACCAGGCAGTCCTCATTTTATTCCACTTCACTTTATTGTGTTTTGTAGATACTATGTTTTTAACAAATTGAAGGTTTGAAGCAACCTTGTGTCAAGTAAGCAACCTTGTGTCAAGTAAGTCTATCAGTGCCACTTCCCCATGGGCATTTACTCACTTTGTGTCACATTTTGGTAATTCTTACAATCTTTCAAACTTTTTCATTATTGTTATATTTATTATGGTGATCTGTGATCCTGCATGTTATTACTGCAAGAAGATTATGACTCGCTGAAGGCTCAGATGATGGTTAGCATTTTTTTTGCAATAAAGTATTTTTAAATTAAGGTAGGTATGCCTTTTTAGACATAATACTATTTAGCATACTTAATAGACTACAATATAGTATAAAAATAACTTTTATATGCACTGGGAAACTGAAAAATTAGTGTGACTCTCTTTATTGTGATATTCAATTTATTGCAGCGGTCTGGAATGAACCCACAATCTCTCTGAGGTTTGCCTATAATGGCAATTTAAAGTACAGGTCTTGGTAAATTCTAACTTTTCCCTTATCGTATATTACATTCGTTTAAAACTGTTGTTATTTAAACTGTTCTGACTTTGCCTAAAACTAAAACAGCATTAGGATAATTCACATTTTGGCACTTAAGTACTACTTACTATAGCCCCTCCCCATTATATGTTTCTCATACCTTTTTCAATCCACAACAAGTATTAATTTGGCTTTCACCTGTAAGTATAAGCACTGTTAACATTAAAGCAAATCTTTTCACAGACCTCTTACTTCCTATCCTGATTTTGGCAACCTGGTCTCCTCTCTGGTATTCTAAACCTGAGAGGAATTCTTTAGTAGGCTTGCCTTACTCATCTGTGAAATATTAAGTGTTGCTCCTTCTACTTTGATTTGTTTCAAGCAAATACGTTTAAAGAACAGCAAGGTAAGGGATTTGCCTGAATGTCAGATGGTGGTTCTGGTCCCAGTTCAACTAACCATAGTGTCCTAGGCAAACCACCCAATGCCTCAGTGTTCTCACCTATGAACTATGGCATTGTTGCCTGACATACAGGAGGTACTCAGTCTATGAATGCACAAGAATTAGATAGTTTCAAAGACACCTTTCAACTTTTTACTATATATATATATATTTTTTGCAGTACGTGGGCCTCTCACTGTTGTGGCCTCTCTCATTGCAGAGCACAGGCTCTGGACTCGCAGGCTCAGCAGCCATGGCTCACAGGCCCAGCAGCTCCGTAGCATGTGGGATCCTCCTGGACCGGGGCACGAACCAGTGTCCCCTGCATAGACAGGCGGACTCCCAACCACTGCGCCACCAGGGAAGCCCCAACTTTTTACTATTTTTAATTCAATTCACTTCTGTGAAAAGTAGTCAACCAGCAAAATAAAATGCAAATTAACTAGCTCTATTCTTGTTCCACTACTATTCTTGGGGAAGTCTGGGATTATAGAAGAAATCAGCACTGGAAAGTGCTACTAGAAGATTAAAATGGGTAATGAAAATACCATAATACAGTAACCACATTTATTGTAAATAACTGAACTAAAAACCGGAAGAAAACTCCCCTCAAAATGAACCAATGAATGAGAGTAGAAAAAGATAATATTTTATATGACCACTTCCTATCAAGAACTCTTGACTTTTTTAAAAAGGTCAATAAACTCAGTTTCTCAAAAGAGCCATTTATATTAAACAAGGTATCTCCCAAGGAGAAGCAGCTACCACTGAGGTTCTTGCACTTAGATTTACTGCAAGAAGAGTGTTGTGTGAATGTACGACGTAAGTCAAAGATAGAGAAAGAGGGTGGTGGGGACCATTATCTCTGGAGATCAACCAAGAGAAAGTTCAACATGTCCTATGCAAGGTAACTTTTGGGGTCCTTTATCTTACATTCTTCTTTAAGGAAATTTTCTTCACATTTGCCTAAATTTTCTTCTATTATTTCTTGTCCACCCCTATTTACCATGCTAAATCTTTTCCCCTTCTGAAACAGACTTTTAAAGAAAACAAACATTTAGAGAACTGAGAAAACAAGACACACTGGAAATACGGACTGTCCTTCTACTGCACAGTAAGAAATGAGAAAAGGTTAGTGTGAAATCCTGGACTCTAAAATTAAAATGTAAACAGAGAATGCTCAGTGACCTTTTCTTAGAAGGCTCACACGAACGAATGTCATGATACATTGATCAAACTTTTATTCATTTGTATTTTCAGGATGTTGCTATTAATACCATGTGACACTCAACAGTTAATTACACTATAATACGACATTTTGTCCAAATCACTTCACCTCTACGTTCTTCTTCAGCTATGCTACTTTAGCCTCTGGTTACTTAATGGAAAAACGATGTATTAAAGTCTTATTTTTGTAGGGGAGGGAAGACTTTACCTTCTTAGGTCTGTACCTGGGGCCTGGGAATTAAACTGTCAAAAGACAAATTAATAGGAGAAACAGCATGCAAATTTAATTGATGTTTTTAACTTTACTTCCAGGGGGCTACACAGAAAAGTAAAAACTCCCCCCAAAACTGTTAGGCTTTGAAGCTTATATATCATTTTAACAAAGGACAATAAATTATGGAGAAGTAAATAGGCAAAAAAAAGGGGGGGGAGTTTGGGCTTTTAGGGGTGGTAGATTGTGGGAAAGTAAATACACGGGGAAATTAATGGAAGACAAGGGTCATTTTAGTAAGGGTTTTTTTTTTGCAGACTCATTTCACAGCATCATCTCTCTGTCCCGTGATAAGGGTTGTTGTCTTCTTCCTGGTACAGGAGAGAGGGGATACCTTTACAAATGGAAATATATGTCACCTTTACAAAGGGAAATTTATGCCCTGCTTTTAGGCAGAAGCACAAGGACAGAGAATACTTCCTGTATCTGCTGTTTCTCAAGTGCCTTCAGCTCAAAATAATCCTTATGACAAAGTAGCATATTGGGGCTGGTATATTCTTATCCCCTTAATTTTCTAAGGGGGAATCAAAGTTCACTTGCTAATGTAAAAATATTGGCTCCCAAACTGTTCTGAGGAACTAGTTCTCTAGAAAGTCTTATTTAAAAAAAAAAAAAAAGAAAAAGAGTTCTATGGTCAAATAAGCTTGGGATAATCAAATGCTAGATTAAACAAAGTTAACATGATTTTTTTCTTCAGGAAGGAACCTTTAAATAGCTAACAATGCATTGTTATTCTGCAAATGGGGAGTGATAATTAATTGTGTTCCTCAAACTTATTTGACCATGGAACATGTTTTTCAAAGTATTTTTGAAGACGGGTGGTTTTGTAACATTATGTTGAGAAATACTGGGATTAGCCATCTTTCATATGGAAGTGCAGAAGTTTAAGTAGCTAATGAAATAAGTGTAAGCCAAAAGGTAGAGCTGGCAATAAAGCTGGCAGCCAGCAGTAACTGTGCTGCATTCTGAGTCATGCTCCAGGGGACTGAGCTCAGGGTTGTCCCTATGAAGAAAAAAAGTGTCCAAAGCTTCTGGTTACCGCTGAATTAAAACCCCTTCTCGGGCACTGAAGAATAGCAATGGATAAAGAAAAAATGGTCTCATGTGCTCATTTCCAGCCTTGGCTCTGTACAGCTCCAGTTGTATTATTCTTAAACATCTATTAACATGATTGCTTCATAATTACAAAGGCTAACTGCCAAGCATTTTTCACAGGAAGCAAGGCACTGCTCGTTTTCAACTGCTCTTCTGGTGCATGCAAAAGGGTCAGCGTTCTTTAAAAAATCTTTTTTATCTTACTTTAATTGAAGAAACACCTCTAAAATACCATGTGAGTACAAGATAAAAAGGAAAAAGCACATTCAAGCTAGGTAAGTGCAATAATATAGATGATCTCGGGGTGGGGGAGTATAGGATACAGAATTGATGCTACCAATATATCCCAAGCACAATGGTACCTACTATCTCCATCTGGGTATGCTGTTCTGCTAGAAATTTTAATTTCAGCAGAGACCATCCTCAAGGCTGCCATAGGCTGATTTCAAGGTTTCCAATCAGTAAATTTGACCCTTGATCTTCAAAGGTCAACTGCCACCACGTGTTCCCTTCTTAATCCTCCTCCCTGCTCCCTGGATAGGAGCATAGCTACGCACTCAAGTCAGAGGACTGGCTGGCAATATCCTACACTGCCTCAAAGATTAGGGGGAAAATGCAGAGGGGGGGACTGGTATTTACCGAGCAACCAGGTGCAAGATGTTTTCATAAACATTACCCCATAAACAAACAGATCTTTTCCCCGTTTTGTAGATAAAACTGTGACTTAGAGAGGTTATAACATTTTGTCAAGGTCAAACCAAATGCTGATGAGCAAATTACGTAAAATTTGAGTCAAGTCTGGATGAGTCCAAAGTCTGTTTTACAATATCATGTTGTCCCCTGATCATAAAAACTTCATTTTTTATAGGAGCACAAATGGCCCATTTATACCATTTCTCTCAGTATCTAGCAAAATATCAACTTTTATCATTGCACTGACTTCAAGAGACCTGATAATATTTAGATCTTCTCATTCATTTGCCCAAATCAATAGAGCTATTTATTCTCAACTGCTGGTAATGTACTTTCTTAACTCAGCATTTTGTGAAAAAAAGTCTAAATACTTGAATTGCTTCATTTCATGCTCTTTCTCTTGGCATGTGTCTTTTTGGTCTGCTTTTAAAAATAAACTCCAAAATCACAACATATTCAGATATGAAAAACGGGATGGAGAGCAATGGGAACACTAATGTGAAATGGTCACCTGGCTAGAATACCTGTGTCTGTAGTAATCCCAAATCAAATAGAAAAATTTTGAATTTATGAAGCAATTACTCATGTGTGGTTGATTAAAAAAAAGAAAAAGGCACAAAACTGCCCTGGACTATAGATTGGATTCTACCCCAGTCTCCCACAGTTGCCACCCTGGTTAAGACCATCTGATTCAGTTTCCTCATTATTTAAGATTAGAAAAGATCTCTTAAGTTCCTTTAAAAATTCCACAATTCTATAGTCAACTGCAGTTCACTGGCCTTTCCAGTGAATAAACAATTTAAAATAATGCAAGTCCCACTTTCATCATCCCTTTCTTAATTTGACAGAGGCAAAGGAGTTATTCATCTTGCAGTTAAAATTTTCTTTTTAGTGTGATAGATAACCAAGCAGCAGAGAAAAACGTTCAGTCACCCAGCTAGACAGAGTTATATACAGTGTCAGGAAAATGGTTTATTTAAGGAGAAAGCAGCACAACAGTTTTGCTTTACTTTGGTTGCAGGTCTCATGAGTCATTTCCTCTAAAGGGCAGAGGGAAAAATCAATCTTTTCCAGGAAAGACAGTAATACAGTAAAGCTTCTTTCCCTCTTGCTTAGCCTGATACTATATATTCACAAATGAACATAATTCTGAGTGCAAGTCCTCATACAGATGCCCATGACACCTGCTTTCAAATTCTTATACTCAGAGAAATTATGTAACAGACCATTTGGCCCCATCCTAACCCTGGTAACAAACAGACCTAGGTTTCCTACGTTCGTGTCCTTGGCATTTCACTCCCCTTATTATCCCATCACTTTCATCGTCCCCTTCCCCGCCCAACACAACTGTTGATGCTGCAAGAAGCACTGTAAGACAGGAGTCTAAATTTTACCCACCACAGACTGGTAAGCTTAAGCAAACATTAGTCACTCAAAAACATCACTGACTTGACGTTCTGGGTTTAATTTCCTCATGAATTCATCATTGCTTCAAAATATCAAGATGAGAAGCACTGGTCTGGTCACTGGCAGTGTGCAATTCTTGCCTAATTCTTCAAAAGTTCGTTGGACACGGTCAAGCCTAAAGGTAGATGCACTAGATTTGGGGAAATGCTCCCCTTGGCCACTCTAGCGGATGTGGGAATGGGGAAGAGAACTAGTGGGCAAGTTCACCCTTCCCACATACATATATTCATCTCTGCTCTGGTCACCATGCCCAGGGGCCTTATAAGCAGAGGTCCATTGTCAGAAAACAGTCATACTCACTGTAAACTCTACCATCGCAGGATCACCATTCAACCTCTCACTGATGTGAGGACGGCACAGTAATCTCAGTACAGCGCTTCTAAAACTACAAAGTGCGTTTGAATCACCTGGGGACTTTGCTGTAATGCAGATTGAGATTTAACAGATCTGGGGTACAGCCCAAACTTTTGCATTTCTAACAAATTTCAATGCAACACTGATGCTGCTGATTTGCAAACCACACCTGAGTAGCAAGGTCCTAGTACAGATGCCTTCCCAAATCTGGAGCACATTTTACCTTACCGTCTCCTTATGGCTGGTTATCTATCAAGAGAACTAAACAGGGCAGAAAACTCAGAAGCTCTGCATTGGAAGAAATCCATCCTGAATACAGGAATTAATTAAGTTCACTGATTTTCACTGCCCGGTCCCTGGACCTCTGTTCCTGCCCAAATGGATCTGCCAGATCCTTCTTGCTTAGATGAATGACAAATCTTGGCCCAGCCTCACCAGCCTTATCTGATATCATTCGGCCAGCAACTCAAACATTAATTGTGTAGCACCTGCAAAAATAAAAATGCAGGTTCCTAGGCTCTAACCCTGAGATTCTGATTCATTAGGCCTGGAGTGGCCCCCAAAATAAAGAGACATTCTAGGTGATTTTACACATTCTGAGATTTGGGGGAAGGAAATGCATGTCTTCTTTAATGGATCGGAGCAACTTATATCCTATGGTGTTGACGCCTTTCCATCAAGGAAGACAGCAAAGAAAGGAGGGATAGAAAGAAACATGACTTGAGCATCTTACATTATGGTAGAAGAAATAATTTCCTCCCCAATTTGGACACCTGCTTGAAGTCACTTGTAGTTAATTCCAGTATATTTTGTCCTTTTCTTTAGCGAAGTTCACTAAAAATGTGAACTATTACTCTGTAGAAAATTCTTTTAATGTAGGTATGATTATAGATATAGTTATTTAATAATCAAAATATCAAAGGAATGGTTATTTATTCTTCTGACTGAACAAATAAAGTTGGAGTTGTTCACACACATTCTTTTTTCATATATACCAGAAGACAAACATTGAGATCAGCTAACAAAAATAAGGACTGAATATTAATTAGTGCCATTAAAATGGCAGAAGAATATGTAAAATACAAAAGGTAACTTTACCTAGACTTCATAAATGAAATGTCCTCCCTAAGAAGGGCTACAGTTTGGCTACTTGGTTTCTCTGGGGGCGGATGTGGCATCTTGAGGGGTGTTATTCTCCGCTGGTACAGCTACAGGTTCTGCCACAGTAGCAGTGATCTCGGATTCAGTAGGGATGGCCTCTGAACTGGAACTGTCTCCTGTGTGACTAGGGATGGTCTCAGTCTGAGAGGCTGAGGTTTCTTGACTGGGGCTGGTATCTGTTAGACTAGGTACAATGTCAGCTTGAGCAGGTGTGGCCTCTTCTTCTGTTTCCAATTCTGTTTCCTGACTTTGAACTTCTTCACCTTCTTCTAGCATAGCAGGTGGTAGCTGTAATAAAGTCTAAAGAGAAAAAAAAAAAAAGAAAGAGAGAGAGAGGGAAGACATCAAAGAATCCAAATAAAAAGACACTGGCTTATAAACGTAAGTTCTCACATTATCTTCCTAATTGATACTGTCACTCTAGAATTCTCCAAAACACTGCTGGCCATGTTATATTACAGATGTAACAACTCTGATGATAATGGCCTAAGTTTTACTGACTCCATGGAATATGCCTGCCTAGATATCAGATAATAATGATGAGATCATATATTACATCCTCAGGGAGAAAAACAATATCAAAAGCTATTAAATTTTTTAGCAAAGGAATTTATTGTAACACTCTGGAAAAACAGTGGCTGATTAGGACTGACTGCCACACCAACTCAAGAAAGGACCGACTTCAATCAAGGGGCCCTGTGAGGGGTGAGAAGGAACCAAGCCTTGAGACAAGGCCATGGCAGGGAGAGAGCATCAGGGCACAAGGCTCCTTTCCCACTTAACCAGAACACTGGAGCAGCTCTATATGCCTGGCTTCCCTTTTACCCCATGGCGGTCTGGAGCTAAAGCTGGGCTTCTCTCTTCAGGAACTGTTTCTCTTGTTGGAAACTGAAAAAATTTTAAAGTAGTATTCACAATGGCAGCACAAAATGTGAAATACTTAGCAATAAAACTAACAACATATGTATAAAGCCTGTATGCTGAAAACTGCCAAACACTGAGGAGAGAATTCAAAGAAGACCTAAAGAAGTGGAGAGAGAGATCATATTCATGGAAAGAAGACTCACTATTGTTAAGATGTTAATTTCCCCAAATTGATCCTAAGCAGTAATACTCCAAAATCCTAATCAAAACCTCAACATGCTTTTTCTGGGGGTTGAAATAGACAAGCTGATTCTAAAATTTATACAGAAAAGCAAAGGAACTAGAACAGCCAAAACCATTTTGAAACATAACAAAACTGAAGGACTCACATTATCTAATTTCAAGATTTACAATAAAGAAACTCTAATAAAGGTAGTGTAGTAAAGGCAAAAAGGGAAGATGCAAAGATCAACAGAACAGAATAGAAAGCCCAGAAGTAGACTCTCACATACGTGGCCAATTGATTTTTCTACTAAAACAAGGTGAGATCCTAAAAGTTCTCAAAATAAGAAAAAAAAAAGTGTAACTCTGTGTGGTGAAGGATGTTAATCAGATTTATTTTGGTGATTGTTTTGCAATATATAGAAATAGCAAATCATTATTTTATACACCTGAAACTAAAATTATATCTCAATTTGAAAAACTGCTTTTTTAATCTCAAAAAAAAAAAATGACAAGGCAAGTCAACAGAGGGAAAAAATAGCCTTTTCAGGAAATGGTGCTGAAACAACTGGATATCCACACACAAATGAGTAAAATGTAACCTTACCTTGCACCATATAAAAAAAATTAACCCACAATGTACCATACCTCTAAATAGCAAATTAAACTATACAATTTCTAGAAGAAAACATTAGGGGAAAAAACCCCTGTAATTTTGGGTCAGGCTAAGTTCTTTTAGAACATAAAAAGCATGAATCACAAAAGAACAACTTGATACACTGGGACTTTGTCAAAATTTAAAACTGTTTTTTGAAAGACACTTAAAAATGAAAAAACAAGTCACAGACTAGGAGAAAATATTCATAAAACAAACATCTGAGGAGGAACTTGTAGTCAGAATAACTTTTAAAACTCTCAAAACTCAATAATACAACCCAAAAAAGTGAGTGAGAGGCCTAAACAGATACATCCTCAAAGATATGCAGATGGTAAATAATCACATGAAAAGATGTTCAATATCAATTGCTATTAGAGAAGTGCCAATTAAAACCACAATGAGACCATTACACACCTACTGGAATGCTAAAATAAAAAGACCAAACATAGTAAGTGTGTGTGAGCTCTCATACATTGCTGGTGGGAATATAAAATGGTACAACCACTTTGTAAGACAGGTGGGCAGTTTCTTAAAAGAAGTTGAATACATACTTACCATACTATCCAACCATTCCACTCCTAGAAATTTACCCGAGAGAAAGTATAAAGACTTGTAGGAGAACGTTCATAGTAGCTTTATTTGTAGCAGCCAAAATTGGAAACAACCCAAATGTCCATCAGTGGATGAATGGGTAAACTTGGTAATCTGTATAATGGATTACTTATTCAGCAATAAAAGGAAAAGGACTACTGATACATTCTGAAACATAAATGAATATCAAAATAATGCTGAATAAAAGTAGGAAAAAAGAGTACATGCTGTATGAGTCTATTTACATAAATGTCTAAAAAATGGCGACTAATCTATTGTGACATAAAGTAGATCCTTGGTTTCCTGGAGAAGGTGGAAAAGGAACTGGTGAGGGATGAGAGGGATTATCAAGGTGTACGTGGAAAACTTTTGGGGATAATGGATATGTTCATCATCTCGATTATGGTGATGGTTTCATGGATATATACAAATATCAGAACATATCAAACTGTATACTTTAGATATGTGGAATTTATTGTATGCCAAATTATATCTACAAAAGATGTTTTTAAAATATGGATGTTACATGAATAGTAATCTACTTTGGTTTAGCTGGTTTCCTGCAAGGAATCAAGTATGTTAAAGATTTATTCGGCAACAGAGAAGATTCTATAGCAAGAAAAATAAGAGTCAATTTTGAGAAAACTTACCTGATGATAATGATGTGTGGTCTGTATCAAATGCATATACATGTTGTATACAAAGTTTGCCATCTGGGGCATATTCTTTATTATCTGTACTTCATGAGATGGTCTCTCTCCATTCTAGAAGACGGCAAAAAGAAAGTTAAGTATAATCACTTATATGCGGAAATCTAAAATATGACACAAATGAACTTATCTACGAGACAGAAACAGACTCAGAGACATAGAGAACAGACTTGTGGTTGCCGGGGGTGTGGGGGTGGGAGGGTAAGGGAGGTATGGATTGGGAGTTTGGGATTAGCAGATGCAAACTATTATGTATAGAATGGATAAACAACAAGGTCCTACTGTATAGCACAGGGAGCTATATTCAATATCCTGTGATAAACCATAATGGAAAAGAGTATGAAAAAGAGTGTATATTTGTATAACTCAATCACTTCCTGTACATCAGAAACTAACGCAGCATTGTAAATCAACTATACATAAATAAAATAAATTAAAAAAAAAAGAAAAAGAAAGTTAAGTATAGAGTGAAAGACACTGAAAGCTAACACTTCAACAGAAGCCCATGTCTCCATCTTATGTATGAACACTATTTGACTATTAGGGTTTGGAGGAAATAAGAACAGGAAGAAGACATTAAGATGTAAGTGTTAGAGTCGAATAAGGATTTCATGAAGAGAAGTGATTCAATTTAAATTTAGAAAAGGCAGAGATGAGGAGAGAGCTAAGAGTCACTAGCTTTTAATATAATTTCAAGTTGGTAAGTAAATCATGAGTTTTGGTCTACTAACTAATGTAGAAGAATTCGTAAGACATAAGCAATCATTTGAATAGAAAAAAACCATCAACATGGTCTCAAGTAGTGGTCTCCAATACCACATATGCTCCAAAGGCAAGTCTCAAGGGTATTCACAAAGAAAATATTAAAATTATTCTTCCCATTTATGTTTTTCTAAAAAATAAGAAGCTATCATTTATTATTACTTAATATATAGACTGTTAGTCATGAGGGTTAATATTTGCCAGGTTTCTTTTTTCGGCCATGTCATGCTGCTGTGGGATCTTAGTTCCCCAACCAGGGATCAAACCTGTGCCCTCTGCTGTGGAAGCGTGGAGTCCTAACCACTGGACCGCCAGGGAATTCCGGCAAGATTTTTTTTTCTTTACTAATACAGTGTATGGTCAAAAATGTTGGCAAATAGTAGTTTAAGGTGTAAACTTTGTAGTACCCATCAGAACCATGTGGGGAAAGTGTTAAATAACAGAGGCCTGGGCTGTAGCCCCCCAGTGATTTCGATTCAGTAGGTCTGAGGGAGAACGAGGTGATTCTGATGCAGTAGCTTCTGACAACAACCCGAGAAACACCACTCTATCGGTGTAGGTAAAGTGGTAAAGCAAATGAAGAAAACAGAAAATGTGCACTTCTTCTAAACCATCTGAGAATAAAGATTAAGAACTTTCCTATTTAAAGTCATTGTAAAATTTTTATGAAGTCTCATCCTATCTTACTGTACCATTCAGAAAGTCATAGAGGTAAAAAACATATCAAGAAAGAGGATTTCACCTTAAAGTGACAAATTATTTAAAGCACATAAAGTTAGAAATATTTAGTACATTAAATAGCATTTCTCAGAATTAAGCAGGACAGCGGTATTGCACATAAGCAGGTGTTCTTTGGATGGTGGTCACTTTCTGTAATGGTCACAACTTCTGTGTGCAAAGACTGCCATGCTGTTACAACTATGGAATATTGCCTTTAAAGCATGGAAGTCTTTCTGTTTGTTTGTATTTGCATATTTTCTGGCGGCTTTGCTGGGAGCAGCCTCTCCTGAGATTCAGGGCTGCACAGTCCTCCTCACCCCTCACACTGTCTCCTGAGCAGAGGATGGGGAGATGCTCCCAGCCCTCAGCCCCCAGGGCTTGAGTCCATGGTACTGCCTAGAGCACCACTTTCCAAACCTTCTGTTCCTTGGTATTGCCTCCAGGTGTGTCTGCAGCCCTTGGCTAGGAAGCACCTGGAGAGTGTGTTAAACCTGAAGACACCTAGCCTCTGCCCCAGACCTCTCATCAGCAATGTGCCTGTTTAATAATAGGTCCACAAAAGATTGAGAACCTCATAGCTATAGGACTGTGTCCAGACCTCAGAGCCTGACACTCAAGGCTGCACATGGCCCCACCCCATTGTATCGTTCCATCCTTTCCCTTCTATTCCTCCACAGCAGCATTTCTTTTATTTAAAGGAAAAAAAAGCAATTAAAAAAAAGTTCTTAACATTATTACAAAATAAACACACAGAATTTAACTTTTTTTTTTTTTTTTAAAAGAGGGGTGGGTGGAATTCCCTGGCAGTCCAGTGGTTAGGACTCTATGCTCTCACTGCCGAGGGCCAGGGTTCAATCCCTGGTCAGGGAACTAAGATCCTGCAAGCCACACAAGTGAGGCCAAAAAATGAAAAAATAAAAAAAATTTTTTTTAAATAAAAAAAAGAGAGGTGGGGAAAAGAAATATACTGTGAACATTTAAGACAGTTTTATTTAAAATTCAATGGACCTCCAAGACATTTCATTAAATGAAAAACACAAAGCCCAAAAGTCTATAGTATGAGGACCTTCATGTAAGAAAGAAAACAACGTAAGAAAATAAAGTTACCTGCTCCTTTGTGCAAAAGTAAGGCTAAGCCAGAAACTGAAGAGATAATGTTACCTCTGGGAGCTGAGGGTGGGAAAGGGAAGAAAGAAGGGGAGATAGGAGATGGGTAGCAGGGATGAGGAGAGAGTGGCACTTCTGAGTTAAGTGTTTGTGCTATTCCCTGACACCTTCCCTCAGAATGCAAGCTTCTTGAGGGTTCTCCAAGCGTTAAACCAGTTATTACTCTGTTATCAAGTGATTAGTTAAGTTCTCCTTACAAAGCTGAAAAGAGGCAGTACAGTATGATGATGATTAACATGGACTCTGGAGTCAGGCTGTCTGGGTTTTTAAATCTTGGACTCTCCATCTACTCAGATGTGTGGCTTAACTACTTAACTTCTCGGATCCACAGTTTCCAACATATGGAAAGTGAGGTTAATAAGAAAACCTATTGAACAGGGCTGTTACTGAGAGGAAACGAGATAATGTATGTAATGTAACATTTATTGAGTACTCACCATGTAGCAGGCTATTAGCTTTGACATACATCATTTTATTTCCTATTAGTAACCTGTTCAATAGGTTTTATTAACCCCATTTCCCATATGTTGGAGACTGGATCAGAGAAGTTGCCTGATATGTGGTGAGTACTCAGTAAATGTTAGCTGGTGTTATTTTTACATAGAAAATCTTAATTCAGTTCCTTAGCGTAAGGAGCACTCTAAACCAGTGTTCAGATGATTTATGTGATGATGCTCTTTGCTAATGTGGTCACCTGTAGGCTTACCTTTCTACTGGTTGGGAAAGGTTCTGTTGGAATTATATGCAAATGAAGTGGGCGGGCTGTGAGCTGGCTGAAAGCTGGAGTTAGTTCAAAACAGTTTTGGAAGAGGGATACTCTGGCGAAGATATAAAGTCCAAGTCTGGCTCTAGACATGGCCACCACTAAGCGACGGACATCCCTTTGAGAAACAAATAGAATGAATTAAAACATATCAAGATTAGTAACATATTTATGTAGCCTTTTATTTTTAAAACATATTCCACTAAATATTCCTGTTAAGCTGTGGCAATAAAGAGTTAAGCTTCTTAAAAACTTAAGAGAATAAACATTAAGTTAATCAATGCTATGTAACTAGTTAACCAAGTAAGAAGTTAATGCTTTATTACCAACTTCTATGTTTTTTTTGCGGGGAGAGGGTGGGGAGAATCACAAAATAACCAATGACTGATTAAAAAGGTGTAAGTTGCTATACTAGTATTACGATACAGTTCGGTTGTCAGTTACCAATTTACTGTATCACCACCATTGAGTCAATTCAAACCAGCCCTTGCTCCATTTCACCTACCAAATTCCCATGCTCTGTCAAGGTTAATGGGTCAAATTTTACTTCCTAGATAACTCTTATCATACTGTTTTATACTTATTTATAATAATAATTACAAATACAAACAGAAATACAGTATGACGAATGATATAACATAATAATGCCATCTCTTATTCACACATTTACTCTAGTACCAACGCCCAATGGCTGGACTATACTAGGTCTCAGTGTTCACATAAGCAGTAATAAAAATGCCAAAATGCATGAGCCAGCTATACATGTAGCTGTCTATCTGATGAACGATAGCAGCTTTCTTTATCTTTCAGAAAGAATATGTTCTTAAAACTTTATCTGAATTTACTTGAATCAAATGAACTTATTTCCAAAACAGAAACAAACTTAGAGAATGAACTTATGGTTACCAGGGGGGAAGTGGGGTGGGGAGGGATAGATTGGGAGTTTGGGATTGACATGTACACACTGCTATATTTAAAACAGATAGCCAACAAGGACCATGTAAAAAAGAAAAAAAAAATTACAAAAGAGTGGCTATGTGTAAAAGGAAAAAAAAATATAAAAGAGTGGCTATGTAAGTTTAATTTCACTTCACCATTAGTTAGAATGTGTTTTAGTAAGAAAATATAGTTTTGGTTTCAAATACAGAGGACAGCTTGTTTTCTTGAGATGCTTAGATGGCTATTTAAATTTGCGAGTATTCTACAAAAGAGAAGACTTTCATGAATAATAATAAAATCTGGTACAGTCATCCCTAACTCCTGAAAGAAAGTGTTAAAGAGTGTTACAGAGGTCAAATGTTACAAAGATCATATAATAACCAGACAGAGAATCGGGAATTGGAATATTTATCAAATGGCTTTTCTTTGTCTCTGCATAATGCAAGATATTTGGGGAATATCTCTAATTCAGTCTCATTTTCTATTGTGTTTTACGGCCTTGATAAGAATCTAGTTTCCCTTATCAGGAGGGACTGTGCAACATCATATATAATAGCAGTTATGTTGAGGGGGTATCCCCACCTCCCAGCAACCCAAACTAAGAGAAGTTCATTTACGTATGAGGAGAAAGCGTACCCATTTGCAGTAGCTTTGAGGAATTTCTACATTTGTGACACCCTGGATTCACGAAGGAAATGTCACCTTCTAGGTCACTGCAGGCCAAATTGTTTTTACTTCCTCTACATCCCTTAGAAGCCCTAGGGGTCACGCTATAGGTGGGTGGTTCCAAAACTAGTAACTGGATGTACAATGCTGGAAATACTTAGCATGAGTTCTCACCTAAGTATTATAAACTTAATAAAAACACTGTTAAAACAATGTTGTCAGGGAAAAAGGTGGGGAGGGCATGGTGGAAGGAGGTGACCTAAGCCGTTGTTTTCATGGTAATCCCTGTATTATGATATTCAGTTCTCCCTTTCTCATCCAGAAGGCTCTGTCTCTAGGCAGAGCAGTGACAATGAACCTGTTCCTCTGAGGAACTTTTCCCTCCAGTCCTTAGTACTGTAGGACAGTTAAGTGGCTCTACTAAGCTCGATCTCCACTGTACATGAGGAGAGTTAGCCTAAAATCTTCTGCAGAATCAAATGTAGGTATTTTCCAAGGACATGTTTAATGTCTCCTCCACTGGATTCTAAGCTCCATGCGGACAGAGATAATGAATGTTAGATTTACTACTATATATCAAGAACCCATCACATTGCCAAATAATAGAAGGATCTGTGAACATCTGTTAAATGAATGAGCAAACACTATAAACATAACAAACTACCAGGGAAAAAAAGCAAAGGGTGGCAACATGAAAAGCCAGGGTTCCTTGGAGCTGTATCTTGAAACCAGGGCAATGAGAACTACCACCTTCTTTCACAGTCCCCAGAAGATGGCTGGACAGAAACAGCACTGTTAAACAACAAGCCATCACTCTGATAGAGCCCCTACAAGGAGACAACACAGGAAAGTTACAGTTTCACTGCTTTGCTCTGAACAAGTCACAAGCATTTCTATTTGTAGCTGGGCTATTCAAGTCAGTAGGGACAAGAACAATGAATGTTGGAAAAGGAACCAGAAATGTCTCACTACTCTAACTTCTAAACAGCTCCACAGTGTCCTAAAACAGGTCTCTGGAACTGACGCTCAATAGCCTGGCTCCTAAACAATCACCTGATTAGTCTAGCCTGGATGAAAAAAAGATGTGGGTAAAAGAAGAAAGGCAGGCACTTGGGAAAATGGCTTAGCAGTTTCTTAAAGGGTTAAACACAGAGTTACCATATGACCCAGCAATTCCACTCCAAGGTCTACACCCAAGAGAAAGGAAAACATACTTCCACACAAAACTTGTTCATGAATGTTCACAACAGCATTAGTCCTAATAGCCAAAAAGTAGAAACAACCCAAGTGTCCACCAACTGATGAATGGATAAATAAAAAGTAAAAAATTCACACAAAAATAATGAAATATTATTTAGCAATTAAAAGTAATGAAGTACTGACATATGCTACAACATGGATGAATCTTGAACACATTATGCTAAGTGATTTCATGTATATGAAGTGTCCAGAATAGGCAAATCTATAGACATATAGTAGAATAGTGGTTGCCAAGGGCTTAGGGGAGAGGGGAAGGGAGTAACTGCTGACAGGTATAGGGTGCTAAAAATGTTCTAAAATCGTGAAGATAGCTGCATAACTATGAATATACTAAAAATCACTGAACTGTACACTTAAAACAGGTGAATTGTATGGTGTGTGAATTATATCCCAATAAAGCTATTAGTAAAAAGAGAAATATGGAAGAAAGTAGGTTTCCTTGGTCTCTTGAAACACAAAATATTGTACTACTTCCTAGAAAAAGAAAGATATGAAAGATTGTATTTACAAACAAAAAATTCTATGAGGAGTTTGATAAAATTCTAGCTAAGATACCTAACCTATCTGGATAGTTGAACTGTAAATCATAGGTCAATTGACTTTTTCCCCTCTATGATTTAATAACACTACCACCACCACCAGCAGCCCCTGAAGAAGAAGGTAGACTTCCAAAAGGGAAGTTTGGCAAATACAAAGAAGACAAATTTAACTGGATAAAGAAAATTTAGATATGTAAGACAACAGTGAGATCAGGTTCTTTTTTAAGCCTTCATTTATAAGCATTTTATTATCATCATCTTTCTCTTTATTTTTTTTTAAGTTTCCAGAAGTCAGGTAAAAAACAGCATAGAAATAAAGTCATGGGAATGTGAAAAAGACAAAAAAAGCACTACAGAGTAAGAAAAAGGGAAGGGGAAGAAGCAGTATTCATGTATTCATACTGTGAGTTTGGGTAAGAGATTTTAATTATGTAAATCATAATGATACCCTATGCAGCAGCAGCTATAAATTTCAATGTGGAAATGAAACCGCTTTTTAGAAAAGTTAGTCTCCAAAACATGTTTGACACTTAAGTAAAAACACACTGTATTTTAGAATGCTATAGTATTGAAACAATTTCTTGAAACATTACATCTTTGTTTACTCTTACGTAAAAGTTATCGGTCTAATGGAACCTGATCACTCTGGGTTAAGCACCAAATAGATCTTGACTTAATGACAACATTATGAGAGCTTGCAGAATTTTCTTTTTATATCCATCAAATAAAATAATAAAATGAACTCTCCTTATAGTTTTGCTAGTAAGTCATATGAGATGAAGGTTTATATAAAACTAAATGGCTGCTTTGTAACAAGGAGGTATTATTCCCATAAATCTCCAGCACATAAATACATCACAATAAGTGATAAAGATATATTACTGTTCGTTTTGACAATTCTTAATACTGGGAGAACAAATGGTTCCTTTATCCTAACACTGAAGGTAAAAGACTGCGTAGGGAAAAGTGAGAAATCCTGTGCAATGCAAAGTTTACTCTTAGACTTTTTACCACTTTACCTCCTTTAATTTCTGACATTAAGTTTCAAACAGACATAGGAGATACATACATACATACATACATATATATATATATTATGATCAAATGCTATCTCTGACTGTTCCTGGAGAGTAAAAAAGTTAAAATTACTAAAACATTTAAGATTCAAAAAATTCAGAAGCAATGGCAATGATTAACTAACTATACAAAGAATATGATACTGCTACAGTCCAACAAAAAGCACCAAAATTAATTAAACTTTCAACATAAAATTTAAAACTACTTAGCCACAGAAGCTCAAAATTAAAGCATACAGTAAAGTTCAACACTATTATGAAAACGTTTCCTTACATACCTCAGATGGCCCACTGCCCTCGTTCGTACTAGAGAAAGAAGAATATAATCATTCTGTTGACCTTGAAATCTGTCAACGGTTGTCACCTGAGGCAAAAAAAAAGGGGGGAATATGGTATATTTTCAAAAGCAAAAACTCTAGAGAGATCATTTAAATAAAGTGCTAGAAATAAAAATCTTATCCTGGGCTTCCCTGGTGGCGCAGTGGTTGAGAGTCCGCCTGCCGATGCAGGGGACACGGGTTCGTGCCCCGGTCCGGGAAGATCCCACATGCCGCGGAGCGGCTGGGCCCGTGAGCCATGGCCGCTGGGCCTGCGCGTCTGGAGCCTGTGCTCCACAATGGGAGAGGCCACAGCGGTAAGAGGCCCGCGTACCGCAAAAAAAAAAAAAAAAAAAAAAAAATCTTATCCTTAAAATAATCAATCCCAAAAGAACATGACTATATACTTGGAATTGAAAGAACAAGTTAATGAACACTATGAAATAAACCATGGTAACCAGATTCGGCTATGTTCCTATGTTATTCACACTTATAGCACTCATCTTTAACTCTGCAGATACCTAAGTAACTATTATATTTGTGGAATTAAGAATCTTCCCCCTACTAGACTACTCAGCTCCATGAAAGCAGGGACTGTTGTTCAGCTAATTATATACCTGATATCCCAATTTGATGCCCAGCAACATTTTAAATGCACAATTTGATAAATTTTGACAATATATACTCCCAAATAACCACCACCACAATCACAATTTCCATGAGCTCAGTCCCTTTTGTCATCAAATCTGTATCCCCCAGCCCCAGGCAACCACTGATCAGCTTTCTGTCACAATAGATTATTTTGTTGCCAGTTCTAGAATTCCATAAAAATGGAATCATAAATTAGAAGTTCATACCTTTTTACTGGTGAATAGTATTCCACTGAACGAATATACTACAATTTGTTTATTCATTCCCTTGTTCACGGAATTTGGGTTGTTTCTAGTTTAGGGCTATTTTGAATAAAGCTGCAATGAATATTCATGTCCAAATATTTTTGTATAAATACATTTTTATTGCTCTTGGATAAATATCTGGGGGTAAAATTGCTGGACCATGTGGGTGTTTATAAGAAACTGTCAAACTGTTTTCCAAAGTTGCTGTACACACATTCACTAGCACTGTTCCAGTTCCAGAGTTCTAGTTGCTCCACATCCTTGCCAACATGTGGTATACTGTCAATCTTTATAATTTTAGCCAGTCTGTTGGATGTGTAGTGGTGCATCACTCTAGTTTTAATTGCATTTTCCCTGACAACTAGTGATGGTAAGCATTTTTTCATGTGCTTATTGTCCATTTGTATGCTGTCCAATTCATTTGCCAATTCTGTATTGCGTTGTCTATATTTTACAATGACTTTTATAGGAGTTCACATATTCTGGATATAGTCCTTTGCTCTTATGTATGGATATTACACCTGGAAATTCTGTTGTCATCCTGACCATGTGGAGAGCTTGTCTGAGAACTGGGCTCACAGATTGAGGACAGCAGAGCAGAAAGATGAAATGAACCTTGGTCTTTCATGACATCGTTGAGTCACACTGTAACCTAACCTGGAGCCACACTACTTTCATCTTCTTGTTATGAGAGAGAGTAACTTTCCTTATTGTTTAAGTTTTTCTATTACTCATAAATAAAAGGCCTCAGACACTGAGGTTCTTCTATTTCTAAACTTCCTATATTTCAAAGTTATTAGTTTCTCATTTTCACTCTCTATATCCCTTATGGGGTGTTCTACAGTGCCTGTTCCTCCCCATTCCTTTTAATTTTGTCTCCATTTCTTTGATTTTGTTTTGTTTTCCGCCAGTTCACATTTCATCTCTTCCTGGGTTCTTCAATTTCTCTGTTTTGTAGCCTTCCCTCACAGAAATGCATACTTCATTAAGTATCTTAAAATTCATACCCAAATATGCATTCAAAATTTTCATCTATTCTAGGCCAACATATTTTCTGGAGAATGTTATCTTGTCAATTAGTTTGTTCGGATGCTCTTTCCCTCATTTATAAATTGAGCTTGTGCTAGTTTCCTTTTCTCCTCTACTTTACCACTGATTAGGTGGGTTTCTCAGATTAGCTATGCATAAGAGGTTAGGTTAGGGTGAGCAGAACTTTCTTCTAAAGGCTCAGTGATTTTAACAACAGATGGTTCTCTTTTTCACTGTTACTATAGAGATGGTGTATTTTTTTCAAATATAGCTCATCTGTAGTCTTCTTTGAATCAGTGTGGAACCAGGAAGGCTTCTGCTCACCCCAATACCCATATCCATTGTTGAATAATAGGGATGTGGCTCTTATACTTCAAAGTATGCCACCACTTTCAGAAAGTGTGCTTTTGCTGGCACTTTCAAGACCCTAAATTCTCTTCCCATTTTTTCTTCTTGATCTTAGTCACATGTCCTTTCACGAAAAATGGAATTTGTTTTTTCTTCCTCCCATTTTTCTCTTACTTGTGGATGATTTCCAAGAAAAGGTAAAAGAGCTTTTATATAGCTATGTTCACAGCCAAAGTCCTAACTGCATCATTACTAATACTATATTTGTTTGTTATTCTTTCTAATTGACAAAATCAAGCATCTTCACTTTTATCTGTAATTACTCCATCATATCACATAAAGAAGTATAAAAAAAATCCTAAGGTCTGAATGTACTTTATGATTTTCCTTTATCCTCAAGAAAAAACACCCCCCTAAACACACACACAATAAGAAGCAGTACAAATTATACCTTTGTAAGACAAACAAAAGAAAAAAATGCTACAATTCCTATTTCACAATAGAAAGTTTCAGAAACATTTATTTCTGATTACTGTCAACAAAAATCTTCAATGTGATAGTTGAGACAGACGTTCACAGCAAACTAATAACCCTGTCAGATAGAATTGCCAGAGAATGATTTATAGAGTTCCTATCATTTCATTTTCTCACATATTTTAAAAGGAGATAGCAAAGAGACAAGGTAGAACAACATAAATAACTCATAATAAATATAAATCTTTCCGTCTTGCCAACAACATGAATAAGAGAACATATTATACTTGTAAAACTACCTTATTTGGTCTTCCAATCAATGGATTGCTCCCGCATCGTCTATTGATGATGTCACGAATAAGATGCTTTTGTCCATTATATGTTGTTAGAATGCTAATCTTGTCAGCAGGGTAACCAAGTAAGCACATGTACATAAAAAGTGCCACTACGTATTCTGCCTCTCCAAGATTCTGTAATGAAAACATTAATCAGATTGTGTATTTATTTCCCTTTATTGAAAAAACAGTTAACTAGCACAATTTGTTCATTTATCACACCTCAAGAAGTGAACAGTTAATATCTTGGACAAGTGAATACCTCTCATAAAACTGAGCAATAACTTATCCTAAATTAACAACGATAAATAAAAATAGAGTATGTGGTAATTACTTCCCTTTAACATTTGCAATATATTTGCAATACGTGGAACAATCATAAAAAAAAAGTCATCAACTTAAAGGCTTAATATTTCTGGGACCACAGCAATCACAATACAGATCAATAATATCCTGTTATAGTGTATTGCAACTATAGTTATGGAAAGAAATATTAACATAAAGAAGCAAGGTAACTATCTTAGCAGAAAATCCAGTCTAACATATACATCCAGCAGTACCGTAGTTGGCTCTCAATTTTTACACAATGCTTTTCCTTTTTCCTTCATACTTCTTAGTTTTTGTGTGTGTGTATTATGTTCGTTCTCTTACTAATGGTTGCCACCTCTACCAGACCACTTCAGATGGGAAGAGGATGTGGCCTCAAATTGATCATCCTGGCCTGCTGTGACCTTAGAGGGTCTAGGTAAAGATGGATGGGAAGGAGTTTAAGACCAAGACTTAAATACACTTGAGAGTGAGAAAGCATACACAAGGCTGCTTAGTCCAGTTCAACAGAGACTAAATTGAAAGTAACAGATGAGAGAAGAAAGTAAAATGAGAACATAAACATAACATGAAAATCAAAAAGGACAAGAAGCTGGATTTCATGTAAAGGCAACAGGAAAATTACAGGAAGACCTTCAGAAAAATCATTTGTATTCTGGTGACACACAGCTTCAGTTAACTCTTCATCTAAATTTTCTCGTTCTTTGGAAGACAGGAGCCACATGACTGTGTAAATCTTTCCATTTTCTATATTGATAACAAACTACATTTATCTAAGCATCAGCTAATATAGATAAAAGAACAAATCTTTTGGTGCATATGCTGCCAGATCTTTTTGTAGAGATTATCTGTACATATTTCTATATGTATGTTTTGCTTTTTAAAAAGCAAAATGGGATACTATAGATACACTTTGCAAGCTGATTTTTTCATTAATATAACATAAAAATTCTCCCTGTCAGTAAACCAAGTTATAATGTCACCCTTAGTGGCTATTAAGTATTATATGGAATAGGTAAAAGTGTAATTAAGGTTGTTTCTCCTTTCAAAAATAATTTGCAATAAAAAAAAGATGTGATGAACATTTTAGCATATAAGTCCTTGCAAATTTGTCCATTTTTTAAAGGATAAATTCCTATAAGTGAAAGTATTGCTTTTAATACATACTAACAATATGTTCACCAAATTACTTTCCTACGAGCATTGCATGAATATAGTTTCCCAAACCTAACCCAACAGAGGTGAAAATATATTCCAGTGATTTATACTTGCTACAAATCTATATCTTCTTCTGTGGATTGCATATTCTAGTCCTTATTGCATTTTTCTGTTGGGGGGTTGATTCTTTTATAAGTGATTTTAAAGAGTTCTATACACATCCAGACTTCAACCCATTGTTTTTTAAAGGCTGAAAATAAATTCTGCTCTCAATCGAGCAATATTTTTCTTTATGATTTTGGTAATGAGCTTAAAAAAGAACTTTCTTACCCCAACATTATATATTCATCATTATTTTCTTCTTTTTTAGTATGTTTATATACGTTTCTTTTCTTTGGTGTATATATCTTTAATCCATCTGAAATGGAAAATTGTGTGTTGTGTGTGAGGTGGAGATCTAACTTTGCTTTATTTAATGGTTTGTCCAAGTGGTTCAGTAATACTGATTTAGGTAATAATTCAGCCAGGAAAATGCAAAATAAACTTAAAAGTTTCCTATTTTTTTCTTACCTGATAAAAGTAAGGATTAGGCTCAGATTCTCCAACTCCCTGAAAATCTTCAACATTAATGAGCTGGAAGTCATAAAGCAAGCCGGCATTTGCTGTACTAAACTCAGGCAAGAGCTGCACGTGGGGTAAGTTTCCTAGATTCTTGTATCGCCAGTTGTAGAGGTTGCATAAGCTTTCAAAGACAAATCCCCCCAAAACAGGAAATATTAGCATTGCAAATCCCCTTTTAATATATATAAGGGGGTTTCTAAGGGATGGGCTCTTCCTGTTAATTTTCATATTATCCACATTGTGCTCTTTTTAACAATAATGCTTTTGCAACCTTTGTCTCCCTGTAAGTAACCAAATCAGAAGATTGATGATATTACAAGAAATGATAGCTCCATTACGTTCTCTGAGGTAAATGCTACCTTTATTCCTTAAGTAAAAACATCAGGGAAGAGTCTGCACAGTGAAAAAATTTTTGAGGTAACTATGAGAGGGGACCTGTACATTTCATGAACTAAGAATTAGTGTGTTCTCCTCTTGTTCACCTCTAGCTTTAGATTTCAAAATGATTATTAATCGTATATCTTTTGGGGGCATGAAAAAAAGGGAGGTGACAGTGAAAAGAAGCTCTTAGCTGAGAAGTCACTTAAATTAATCTCAATGAATAAAATGAAGGATATAATTTGGTCAATTCACACCCCATGCTGAAGGTAATAAAGGTACTTTCCAATTTGTAGATTTGTATCCAGGCAAGTTCCTGGATAACAGATAAGAGTCTATACAGAAGATGTTATCGAATACTTGGATCATCGAAATGATGTCCTTAAATAGAAATAATATCCTACCATCCACCCTCCCTGCCCCCTGTTGCCCTGTCTCCTTTACCTTGCTCTGGCCCTCCCTTGGGCATCGAGGTCCACAGTAGGAACTCCAACTCTGACAAAGCGAGTGAAGAGAGATTGCTCCATGTTTGAATACTTCTGGAAGGCCATGTTCTTAATGACTGGAGGTAACTGGTGATGATCACCAATCATAATCCAACGTTTTAGTCGGCTAAAACCATCCTGAGGATTCTAGAAATAAAAAGTGAGGAAATGGCAAAATACTCTAATATATTACCCTGTTAATCTCCAATTTATTGCACAAGATTCTTGCTATTCACAAGATGGCTTTAACAGCTTATTAATTCTTGCTCTTCCCCAGTTCCACAGAAAAAAATCTGGCAAATTTACAGAGCGACTTGTATGGGTACCACTGCTCTTGGCTGACAGTGTGTGAGGGAGGATGGAGGGATTGAGAGGCAAGCATGGAATTACCGTACTTTAATATGCAGGGTAACCCAAAGAGGTCTGGGAGACTTAGGTCATAATTAGGCAAAGGGTGCACAGAAAGAAACAGATGCCCAAGCCGGGAAATGGAAAGATGTCAAAGTAAATACCTTGTATCACAATTACGCCAAGAGCCAGTTTGCGAACCCCCCAAGGCAGTAGAAATTATACCTTCTTTAATTTCCTACACTGATACTTCAGTTTCCTACTCTGTCTCCTTGTTCCTTGTAACATATTCTGATAAAATACAAGTCCCAAATAACTTGGCTTTATAAAACAATTTTCGGAACCCAATTTATCTATAAATTAGAGTAGCCTCTATTCTTCAATTAGGAATTCCACATTTTGTTTTTTATGCTCCATAGTAAAGACTATTGTAAAATAAGAAAACATTCTTAAATATCATTTTTCTAAAAAAATTCAGGCACAAAATAAAGAAAAGCCATGTACCCAGGGATCAAAAACAATTCCAGAAACAACTCTAAATAAAAGAAATGAAAAAGAAGCTCATCTTCCCTCCAAACTGCCTAACAATGTAATTTTCTTGATTAAAATTACTAAGTCTTTTTAAAACTTAGAGATAAACTATGAATTTTTAAATAGTGCTCCCAAACAATACAAACTACTCAATAACCAGTGAATAGATTAAAATAGAATACCAAACATAATGAAGTTAAGGAGAACACATAATCATAGCATTAGCACCCCCAAACTGGGTAGTTTTCTGATGCTACCCCCCAGAATTCTTAAAACTTTACTTTTTTAAAAATAAATCTATTTTTGGCTGTGTTGGGTCTTCGTTGCTGCATGCGGGCTTTCTCTAGCTGCAGTTGCAGCAAGCAGGGGCTACTCTTCATTGTGGTATGCGGGCTTCTCATTGTGGTGGCTTCTCTTGTTGCAGAGCACGGGCTCTAGGTGCACAGGCTTCAGTAGTTGTGCCACACGGGCTTAGTTGCTCCGTGGCATGTGGGATCTTCCCGGATCAGGGCTCGAACCCGTGTCCCCTGCATTGGCAGGTGGATTCTTAACCACTGTGCCACCAGGGAAGCCCAAAACTCTACGTTCTTTGTCTCAATCTCAGTATCTTACCTGTAGAAGAAGAGGTATAAAAGTTTCTATCTCCAGAATCTGAGCAGCCTCTTCCATTAAAATGTTGTCATACTGAGAAAGGGAGAAAAAAGAAAGCTTGTCAAAAAGAGAGCTTGAAAGCCAAACAGCTACCACCATGACCGTAATAAGCATCCCCAAACCCCTCAAATAGTTCAGATCAAAATAACAACAAATTATTCAAACAGAAAGTTCATGATCTTCTTTACCATTATGCTACTGCTTCTCCAATTCAAGTCTTTAACTTTAAGGAAGTGCCCTAAACATACAACTCTACATTAAGGAAGCCTCGTTTATCATTTCTTGGATTGAGATTATCAATTTAGTTATTTTCAGTTCAGTTTTGAAGTTCTATATAAGCAAGAATCAACCTATGATTATATATGAGGTCATTTCCATTGGTACTCCTATCCTAGGTAGTATTTTGCAGTAATGTTTTTCCCTTATGAATCCTACTTGGTACTCAACAATCTCCTTTTGTTCCCCACCCCCGGCATTCAATCCATCACCAAAGCATGTCAATTTTACCTTCAAAACTCCCTCTAGAATCTATTTGTTTTTCTACATTTCTACTACCACTGCCACTCTAATCCAGGCTGCTACTCTGACTACTGCCAGCAATCTCTTTACTAGTCCCTCTCCTTCCTCTCTTGCCTCCCCTAAACCACTCATATAACAAGTCATCACATGACGTCACCTGGTTTCTAACCCTTCATTGGTTTCCATCTGTCCTAGGAAAAAAGGACCCTTAATGTGGACTGTAAGAGATGTGTTAACTAGGGCCTGTATTCAATCTGGCCCCTGCCTTCCTCTCATACTTTACATGTCACCTTCCTCCTTACTCACTAAGCTTCAACTACATTGACCTATTTCATTTTTCTCAGAAATGGTAAAACCATTCATGCCTCAGGCTCTCTGAACATGCTATTTTCTCTTCACTTTTTGTCTGCTTGGCTCTTTCTCATTTTTAAAGTATCAGCTTAAAACCCACTTTATCCAGGCCTTCTCTGACCTCTCAATCTAAAATGGGTTTCACAGTACTCTGTGCCTTTGTCTCATAGCACATCACAATTTATAATTCTATCTGTATATTTATGTACTTGTTTGATGCCTGAATCTTCCCTCTAGCCCAGTTTCCAGGAATGTTAGGCACTGCACATTTGTAAAATAATGAAAAGTCTTTCTCCAACCTAAGGAAATTTCATTCTTTCTTTCATGTAGCTCTTCTTCTATGTGCCCAGTTTTCTTCTAGATTTATTCCCAACAGGTTTTATCTTTTCCCTTCCACTTCTAATTCTGATTGCTACTTATGATAATATGATATCCTATTCCTTGCTTTATCGGTAAAATACTTTCTTTGAGACTTTCACTAAGTCCAATTAGAGTTCCTTTGTTTTCTATTTTCAAAATTTTCTCCCCTTATTTTGTTTTCCAAGGAAGTGGAAGGTAGGGGGAGAATATTTGCTCTTAATACTTAATTAACTCTTTTTTTTTTTTTTTTGCGTGGTATGCGGGCCTCTCACTGTTGTGGCCTCTCCCGTTGCGGAGCGCAGGCTCAGCGGCCATGGCTCACGGGCCCAGCTGCTCTGCAGCATGTGGGATCTTCCCGGACCGGGGCACGAACCCGTGTCCCCTGCATTGGCAGGCGGACTCTCAACCACTGCGCCACCAGGGAAGCCCCTAATTAACTCTTTTAAACTAACTGTGTTCATATATCCTCTAATTTCTGTGCTACTCATTTTACCAAAATATGCTTATATTTGTTCAAAACTGGTAGCTGAGCTGGATTTCCACTGTACATGATAAAGTTAAGTTTCAGTTCTGCACTGTTTCTATCGAAACTACCTGAAAGTTTTAGGCATGTGGATGGGTGTCTTCTCTAGCTCTATCTAATGCTAAATTTCCCTATTACAATGATTAATTAGGTCATCCTGGTAGGAACCTAGGAGAAGGAGGGGTTCAAAAAGCCATGTTTTCTCATAAGTTCCCACGTGGACTCTGAAGGTGATAGACACAATATGGAAAACAGAGTGGAAGCAGCTCAAAGACAACAGCTTAAAGAGCCTCTTTCCTGAGAAATAATTCTGCAAATCTAATGTGATTTAACTTATAAAAACATATCAGGCTTCCCTGGTGGCGCAGTGGTTGAGAGTCTGCCTGCCGATGCAGGGGACACGGGTTTGTGCCCCGGTCCGGGAAGATCCCACATGCTGCAGAGCGCCTGGGCCCGTGAGCCATGGCCGCTGAGCCTGCGTGTCTGGAGCCTGTGCTCCGCGACGGGAGAGGCCACAACAGTGAGAGGCCCGCGTACCACAAAAAAACCCAAAAAACATATCTATAAAAAATAAAATAAAATAATAAAAATTCTCTGCACCAGATACATTTCATAAGTAACTAACACCCTAGAATGTTTACTGAGAAGCTGTCTTTGCTTAAACTTGGATGATTAATGAATAGGTTTTATGGGAATTTACTGTGGCTCTGCTTTGAAAATTAAAAAAAGATTTCTAATTAAAAAAAACATATCTATAGATTCTGTTAAAAAGGAGATTTTAATCACAAAGTAAAATTATGAAACAACTATACTGGGTGTTTTAAGGAAGGAAAAGAGTACACAAATGTGCTTGCATGTCTCTTTGGGGACAGCACAGAATCAAAATATATGCCTAATGGAAATTTAACATTCTTTATTGATATAAATGAAAGGTCAAAGGAAATACTAGAAGAGTTGAAAGATTAATTAGAGCGTAACAGGGGAGTAGGGGACTGCCTTTTTTTAACGTTAAGTAGAGCTACAAAGTTTTTAAGCTCTTACATCAGATGCATGTGTTAGTTTGATAAAAATAAAATTTCAAAATTAAAAACATAAAAGATGTAAGGGATACTATCAGCACTCATGTTAACTATCTTTAGATGTATATAGCACAATGTAAGAAAATGATCAGTGGAAATGTGATAAGCTACAAGTAATGTTTTGTAGAATATGCATGTGAACAACTGCATGAAATGCTCTATTTAGACTGCATCATTTCCCTGTATTATTAAACTGATAATAATTTAATATCAATCCAAAGTATATTTTATGTGTCAGCCCCAAGAAAAATATATTTAGGTGAAAAATTCTCACTAATATGCAAAAGGTAAGTTCACACCACTAGGTAAGTTCACAGTACCTTTTAATAAATTATCATATTTGTCCTACCTTGCAACTGAGGAAACTTTCATCCAAGATAACAATAATTCTATCACCTTGAATTTATTTAGCACTTATCTTCCAGTGAGCTCATAACATTTAAAAATTGTCAGTTATTTTCATCAACAACAAATGCTTGTGCTAACTTTAAATTCAAACCAGTACACAAACACTATAACTAATGACAGAAAAAAGAGTTGCAGGGAAGTTAAATGATGTGCATTAAAATCAGAGTTTAGTCAGTATCAATAGCAAAGTCACGAAGTGTCTGCAAATTCAAATTTACTGCTCAATGATTACATTCCATTTCAACTGAGTAACAAGTAACAGGCTGTCTTGCCCTTTAGCTCTCCAGTCCTTATCTTAAGATGAAGTCATTTAAATATCTCCTTTGACAGTATAAATAACTGTATTACACATCCTCACATAGATGGCTTTTTATTTACTGAATGAACAAATAACTGGGAGTGGATGTGTGCTTAAAAGGTAAACAAGTGTACAGATTTCTAATAGGTGAAAAACGTTGTCAAATATTATTTGTATAAAGCTTTTACTTCTGTTTGGAGATTTTTTTAAACATAGTGAAAATAAATTAATGTACCTTAACAAGTATTAGAAGTTAGTTAGACAATCATGTGGTTATAATGTTACTTAAAGGACATATGTCTGATAACTAAATTTAGAAAAATTAAATTTAGAGTTTACTAATCATATAAACATGGGAGGTTATCATCACTTTTAAAAGAGACATTTTAAAGTAATTATAAATGCAAACTTCAGTGAGAAGCAGATGTCCAAGGGAAATGGCCTAGGGAAGGGAAGGGAAGGGGAGGGGAAGGGAGGGGAGAGAAGGGGAGGGGCGGGGGAGGGAGAGGGGTGGGGAAGGGAAGAGAACTAAAAGCTGCATAGATGAATTAAGGAACTAAAATATAAGTCTTTACCTTGAAGCCTAACTTGACTAAATCATGTCGTTTTAAGGCAGCATGAGTACAGGTCATAGCAATGATTTTGGCTTCTTTCACCAAAAGGTATTTAGATCTGTCTAGTCCACTTCGAAGCAGTTCGGAGGCTCTAAACTCCTATGGAAGTGGGAGAACAATGAGATATTATTTTAGGAAAATAAACAGCTCATGCATACATTCATACAATCCAGTTTATGAGACAATATGAGAAATTAATATAAATATCTCATAAACTAAGCCTAAAGAATCATAATTCTGTCCATAATTAATAAGGTACTAATGAGTTCAAATAACTGACAGTCAAGCTACAATTTGGACTGTTTTTTTTGGTGTAAGATAAAATATTTACAGTATCAACAAAAATACTGAATAAAATATCCATCACCATTGTGTCTATATTACTCAAGGTCTCTCCAGGAAAACAGAAACTACTTCAAGCATTCATAACAAAGGGAATTTATTGCAGGGAGCTCGTTATACAGATGATGGAGGAGCAGAAAAGCCAACCAGGGAATGGCGAAGTAAGCCAGAGACTGGCAACAGCAGGAAATTATGACCATTCCTAGGCTAGGAAGGATAATGAGGAGGAAGTGCTATCAGAGCCCAGCAACTGGGGTACCAGAATAAGCTGGAACTGCAGTGGGCCAGGCCAGCAGAAACTGGAGCCATGGAAGAGACGAAACCTCAGGCCGAGAGAGCTGGTGCAGAAATATCCTGGCTTCTCTCTTTATTCTATTTTTGCCACATTTCTCATTGGCTAAACCCAGACAAAAGTCAGCTGACATGAGAGGCTGGGAAATTAAAACTCCAAGGACCAGTCTCAGCCCTGACCATGGCTGAGGATCCCCATAGAGGAGAGGAGGGGAATGGACAGCAGATGGACGTGAGGAGCAAACAAGCCGGTGCAGAGCACCTAATATCAAGTTTTATCACATTGGAACATTATATCATACTTACTTCAGACTTTTAAACATTTTTTTTTGTTTTTTAAAAAATAATTAAAGCATCACAGGTACAGGTGGAGGTATCCTGTATATATCCTTCTTCCCACTCTCTCCCCAGGCCGCTACTAGAAATTATATGTTTTTATCCTTTTACATTCTATTTATGTAATCATAAACATACTATAATACTTTTTTGCAGGTTTTAAAATTTTATTTATCATTATCATACTACATATGTATATACATTATTTATTTATTATTCTGTACCTACCATCCATCCATCTCTATCCACCTAACTCACACAATACATCAGTGTTTACTGAACATCTATTACGTGCCAGATATTGTTGTAGGAAGTAGGGATAAAATCATATCTAAAAGGTACAAAGACTAAAAAAGACACAGTCTTTGCCCTTTTTATATGAAGTAATCCTAAATGTTCTTACTGAGGAATCTGAGCCTGAATGCGATCCTTTTACAGCACTGCTATAGTCTTCCAATGATGTTTCCAATAAGGAATGAGAAAACTATGAAGCATCCCAGGGCTCCCTGGGTTCCAAATATATTCTTCTCTGTCCCCTTTATATAGTGGTGATTCTTATTTCACCTTAATAATCAGGAACAGTCATCCTGGCTAACATAGCAACCTCATTTTTTGTTTACAGATCAAAGGCATAAAGAACTTAGAACAGCCAAATTCCAAATCAAAGAACCATTGTTAAATCTCCTAATGAAAGCATTCCTTTCTTAAATACTAAGACTTTCACACCAGAAAAATGGGGATTCAATTCATATCTTAATTTTTACTTATTTCTTCAACTAGAAAAATAAGTGCTTCCAATAATCTCACTTAAAAGCAATAATCTGGTTTGCTAGATTTGAATATTCCACTTACTACATTTTAAAAAAAACAACAAACTAAGCTTAAAACCTTTAAAGGAAAGTTAAAAGAAGTTGAGAACCCTTACCTCAAGCTGAGTAAAGATTTTCTTAATATGCCTGAAACATCCTTCAGCAATTTCCATGTCTTCTTCATAAGATCGGCCTTTAAAAATGGGTTGAGGGGCATTTGCAAAGTACTCATGAAAAGGGAAGAAAGTGGAGACTTCAGTAACATCTGGCAACGTGTTACCTTTATTTTTCACTTTGCTGATATACTCTTCCCAACGAGACATTACCTGTAAGAAAAAAAGAGACTTGAGGTTAAATTTGCCAGCTCTTATGTTTTAAATAATAAAATAAAAAACGAATTGAGTGAAAATAAGATTTGGTAGGTAAAAGAAAAGGAAAAGAAAAGCAACCTTTGACCCAACAGGACTATTGCTTATCCAAGTCACTGACAGACTGCCCTTCTTTTATAAAAGTAACCTTTAAGACTGTAGGAAAAAAACCTCTTTGATAAAAAATGTATGGATGGGATGGGAAAGAACCTCAGGATCATCTCATGGGACTTTATCTCAGACATTTCAGATTTTCTATGCATATTCAAAACAATTTATTATTGATGATCAAAAAAAAAAAAAAAAACCAAACCTCTCTGGACAAAGAAATTCCTCATTTTTTCACTATCTCAGTTTCTCTCCATATATGGTTAAGTTCAGCTCTAGTAGCTTTTTAATCAATTTAGCACTTGTCAAACCTTCTCCTAGACCTTCATAATTTTTCCAATTCTCTTTAGCATACTTATAAAGAACTTCTGGTTAAGCTGCGTATATATTTGAAAGCTCATTTTATGACTTTTGTGACATAAGTAGTTCAATTACCTCCTGCTATAAATGTTAACTATGGCTCTACTCAGTTCCTACTTAATCTCCATTTTTGTAATTCTCTCAGTTTTTCTGTTATAACTTCAATGTTTCTCAAAGTGTGGTCCTTAGAAAGAATATCTGAAAAGCTAAATAAAAATGTAGATACCTGGTGCCACACCTTACTAAAACAAAGTCTCTGGGGACAGAGCTTGAGAATTCCCTTTTTAAACAACTTTCCCAATGTGATTATTGTGTGTTCAAAACTGTGAGGCCTTCTGAGGCCTCCAGTTCATATTTCTCAAATTTATTACTTAAGGTTCTATAATTTATATATTATTTCTATTACTTTTAAAACTAGTTTTCACTGAGAGCCTAGTGATTTTTATTTTGTGACAAACATGCATTTAAGCATGATCTTTACTCCATTATTCAAAGTTCTCAACAGTCTGAGTCTAATGCAGACAACTTTGCAAGATCATGCATATGTCCCATGTTTCACAAGGAACCATGAAATTAGCTCATTCTGAACGGACTCAACTGGTTTACCTGCTTATAATGAGCATAAACTCTTTTTTTCATATATATTTTACAATTTCAGTGTTATGATTTGTACCTAAAACATACAAATAGCATTAGAACAAAGAGAACAAATACAGTTATACATAAATCTTCATTATTTATGCTTAATCCATTTAAAATTATTAGTAAACCAGTTGACTTTTAAAGTTTATTTTTATTTATTTTATTTGGCTTTACATTTCTCATTAATTTTCACACCCCCAAACAACAGCAAAAACATGCCTCTAAATTGAAGTCAAAGAATTTTTAACTTAAACTCCTACTTTGAAATTAATTCTAAAACAAAATGTACTTCTAGAAATTTAAAAAGGAAGTATGTTTTTCTCCATTACTTGATTAATATGCATAGCAAAAGCAAGTTAAAGAACTGTATTTGTTACCACTGGGTAGCTAGACTGGTTATAGTTCTATAGTAATGGAAAAAAATGAAAACAAAAAAAAAAAAGAGAGAGAGACTAGAAACTTTGCCAATAGCAAGAAAAAAAAGAAGAAAAAAGATTTTAAAGTAGCAACATTGGCCTTTCACTGAATGAGTCATCAAGCAAAGTTATTTAGCAAAGAAAAGTGAAGAGAATAGGAAATACAAACATTTAACACTCACAAATATAGCTTTGGCAATAGCATATATTTTAATCTACTCAATAAAAAAGTAAGCTTTCAAGAAAGGATCTCCAGAACCCATCCCAGTTTCCAACTGAAGACCATATTACAATAAAGTGTGATTGTAAAACCCTTAATCTCTTACCTGATATAAGAAGAAATAGCCTGCAGTTTCACAAGTATACGAAGCATCTCCTGGAACCCCTAGACTCTTCTGCAATCGTTTGACTTCTTCTAAAAGCTCTATTCTTCGAGCTAGGACATAATTAACTCTTCCATACCTAAAAATTTCAATTAAGCAAAAAGGCAAAATTACATAATGAAGAGACTTGCAAGGAAACTGTCAGCAAAATATTGAAGAAAATCATAACAGAAACGATAAATGGCCAAAGAGAAAAAAAGAACGGTAGAAAACATACGTATATATTTACTATAAGTAACAGTTCTTGAGTTATTTTATACTAAAGCTACTTAAAATGTACCCTATGGATCAGGGCTGATCTGCAAATGTGTTAGTGGTCTGTGAGACAGGAAAATCAACTACATTACTAAACACACCTCTAGTTTGGCTTTTTTTTTTTTCTTCATAAAAAAACCTTCACAAAAAAGGAAACACTACAGTGTATTCGGGTGCTAGTTCATCTCATAACAGACCAGAATATAGTTTACAGATTGGCTACTCTTAATAGCACTATCATAAAAGTAGATTAGCTCTAAAGGTTTTGAAAACTAATTTTAAAATTTATTTGATCATTCTTTGGCATAGAGCATGCAGCTTGGCATCTGGACCAAGTATGTTCATAAATGTTTGCTGAATGAGTAAGAAAACTAAAATTTGGAGAGTACCCGGCCCAGAGATAGGTAGTTAAGAAAAAAAAGTGGAACCAGAATTGGATCCCAAAGCCTATGTATACTCTTTCCACCATAAAAAGTGCCTCCTTCAATCCTTTAACACTAATTAAAAAAAAAAAAAAAGAAGCAACATACAATGGAATTCTATGTAATATTTGCTCAATTATTCTGTAAATCCAAAACTGTACTAAAAAAAATCTACTAATTAATTTTAAAAAGCAAGTACAGGAACACCTCATTTTACTGTGCTTCACTTTATTGCACTTTGCAGATACTGCATTTTTTACAAATTGAAGGTTTGTGGTAACCCTGCATTGAGCAAGTCTTTCAGTGCTGTTTTTTCCAACAGCATTTGCTAACTTCATGTCTCTGTGTCACATTTTGGAAATTCTTGAACTATTTCAAACATTTTCATTATTATTACATTTGCTATCTGTGATATGTAATCTTTGATATTACTATTGTCATTGTTTTGGGGTGCCACAAACCATGACCATGCAAGACGGTAAACTTAACCGATAAATGTTGTGTGTGTTCTGATGTGCTCCATCAATTGGCCATTCCCCTGTCTTTCTCCCTCTCCTCAGGCCTCCTTATTCCCTGAGACACAACAATATTGAAGTTAAGGCCCATTAATAACCCTACAATGGCCTCTCAGTGTTCAGTTGCATGTCTCACTTCAAATCAAAAGCTAGAAATGATTAAGGATAGGGAGGAAGGCATGTTGAAAGCTGAGACAGGCCAAAAGCTAGGTCTCTTGCACCAACAGTTAATGAAGTTGTGAACGCACAGGAAAAGTTCTTGAAGGGAATTAAAAGTGCTATTCCAGGGACCTCCCTGGTAGCGCAGTGGTTAAAACTCCGCCTGCCAATGCAAGGGACGTACGTTTGATCCCTGGTCCGGGAAGATCCCACATGCCGTGGAGCAACCAAACCTGTGCACTACAACTACTGAGCCTGTGCTCTAGGGCCCATGAGCCACAACTACTGAGCCCGTGTGCCACAACTACTGAAGCCCGTGCACCTAGAGCCCATGCTACACAATAAGAGAAGCCACCACAATGAGAAGCCCACGCACCACAATGAAGAGTAGCCCCCGCTCATCGCAACTAGAGAAAGCCCACGCGCAGCAACAAAGACCCAACACAGCTAAAAATAAATAAATAAATAAAAAATTTTAAAAAGTGCTACTCCAGTGAACACACGAATGATAAGAAAGTAAAACAGCCTTATTGTTGATATGAAAAAAGCTTTAGTGGTTTGGACAGAAGATCAAACTAGCCACAACATTCTCTTAAGCCAAAGCCTAATCCAGACAAAGCAAGGCCATAACTCACTATCTTTAATTCTAGTAAGGTTGAGATAGGTGAGGGAGCAGCAGCAGAAGGGTTTGAATCTAGCCAAGGCTGGTTCATGAGGTTTTAGGAAAGAAGCTGCCTCCAAAACGTAAAAGTGCAGCGTGAAGCAGCAAGTGCTGATGTAGATGCTGCAGCAAGTTATACAAAAGATCTAGCTGTGATAACGAAGGTGGCTACACTAAACAACAGATTTTCAGTGTGGAAAAAATACAGCTTTCTATTGGAAGAAGATGCCATTTAGGACTTCCATAGCTAGAGAGGAGAAGTCAGTGCCCATCTTCAAAGGTTCAAAGGACAGGCTGACTCTCTTGTTAGGGGCTAATGCTGCTGGTGACTCTAAGTTGAAGCCAATGCTCATTCACCATTCCAGAAATCCTAGGGCCCTTAAGACTTATGCTAAGTCTACTCTGCTTGCGCTCTGTTAATGGAACAAAGCCTGGATGACAGCACATCTGTTTACAACATGGTTTACTGAATATTTTAAGCCCACTGTTTGCACCTCCTGCTCAGGAAAAAGATTCCTTTCAAAATATTACTGCTCATCAACAATGCACCTGGTACCCAAGAACTCTGAAGGAGATGTACAATGAGATTCATGTTGTTTTCAGGCCTGCTAACACAACATCTGTTCTGCAGCCCATGCATCAAGGAGTCATTCGACTTTCAAGTCTTATTATTTAAGAAATACATTTTGTAAGACTATAGCTGTCATAGACAGTGATTCCTCTGATGGTTCTGGGCAAAGTAAAGTGAAAACCTTCTGGAAAAGATTCACCATTTTAGATGCCATTAAGGTCATTCGTGATTCACTGGAAGAGGTCAAAATATCAAAATTAACAGGAGTTTGGAAGAAGTCGATCCTAACCCTCCTGGATGACTTTCATGGGATTAACACTTCAGTGGAGGAAAAAAAACTGTAGTTGTGGTAGCAGTAGCAAGAGAACCAGAAGATGGGACTGAATTACCTCAATCTCAAGATAACACTTTAACAGATAAGGAGTTGCCTCTTATGGGAGAGCAAAGAAAGAAGTTTCTTGAGATGGAATCGACTCCTGGTGAAGGTGACATGAAGACTGTTGAAATAACCACAAAGGATTTAGAATATTACATAAATTTAGTTGACAAAGTAGCAGCAGAGTTTGGTAGGATTGACTCTAATTTTGAAAGAAGTTCTATCGTGGGTAAAATACTACCAAGCAGCATTGCCTGCTACAGAGAAATCAAGATTGAATCCACATGGCAAACTTCATTGCTGTCTCATTTTAGTAAGCTGCCATAGCCCCCCCCCGCCGCCTACCTTCAGCAACCACCACCCTGATCAGTCAGCAGCTATCAACGTTGAGGCAAGACCCTCACCAGCAAAGATTACAGCCTGTTGAAGGCTCAGATGATGCCTAGCATTTTTTAGTAATAAAGTATTTTTTTTTTTTTTTTTTGCTGTACGCGGGCCTCTCACCGTTGTGGCCTCTCCCGTTGCGGAGCACAGGCTCCGGACGCGCAGGCCCAGCGGCCATGGCTCACGGGACCAGCCGCTCCCCGGCACGTGGGATCCTCCCGGACCGGGGCACGAACCCGTGTCCCCTACATCGGCAGGCAGACTCTCAACCACTGCGCCACCAGGGAAGCCCTAAAGTATTTTTTAACTAAGGCATGTACATTGTTTTTTTAGACATAATGCTATTGCATGCTTAGTAGACTATAGTATAGTGTAAACAATACTTTTATATGCACTGGGAAGCCAAAAAATCCATGTGACTCGCTTTATTGTGGTATGCACTTGATTATGATGGTCTGGAACTGAATCTGCAAAGTCTCTGCGGTATGCCTGTACACAATTATAAATAATAGCATAGTTACAGATGATTACTAAAAAAGAGACTAATAAAAACTTGTTTGGGAGAAGTAGCATTATGAGTGATCACTCCCTCTCCGCTATCTTACTAGATACAAAAATTTTTGTTTAGGGAAAGTGATATTAATTTTATTGTGAAACAGTCACTATTTTTCTTTTTAATTATGACAAAGAGAGAAATATGAAATAAATGAACAAACAAGCACACACATTATTAACAAGATCTGGAGCTTGACTTTCCTATCAGAAAGCAAAAAGTATGTTTTTCCTGAGAAACATAGTAGCACCTGAAATCATTTTTAAAATTCTGCTGCTTTTCTATTATAATATCTTTAAATACCAGGAATTGAACTGTACCACACTTATAATTACACTATTTAGCATACCATGAGCACCCATACATTCAATGAATTATGGATTGGTAGATTTTAGAGTTGAGCCCACTTGTGTAAGTTAGGTTTAATAATAAGAAATACCCATGGGAAGAACTCAGGGAAGCATTACAAGCTGATCCAAAATTAAGAATCTACAGCCCTAAATAAATTAATGTGTTGATCTTGCCCTCTGACTTTTCAGAAGCTAAAATATTTTGGGAGGGGGACCTTCAAGATGGCAGAGGAGTAAGACATGGAGATCACCTTCCTCCCCACAAATACATCAAAATTACATCTACATGTGGAACAACTCCTACAGAACAGGTGAACGCTGGCAGAAGACCTCAGATCTCCCAAAAGGCAATAAACTCCCCACATACCTGGGTAGGGCAAAAGAAAAAAGGAAAAACAGAGACAAAAGAATAGGGACGGGACCTGCACCAGTGGGAGGGAACTGTGGAGGAGGAAAAGTTTCCACACACTAGAAGCCCCTTCGCGGGCGGAGACTGCGGGTGGTGGAGGGGGGAGCTTCGGAGCCGCGGAGGAGAGCGCAGCAACAGGGGTGCGGAGGGCAAAGCGGAGAGATTCCCGCACAGAGGATCAGGGCCGACCGGCACTCACCAGCCATAGAGGCTTGTCTGCTCACCTACCGAGGCAGGTGGGGGCTGGGAGCTGAGGCTCGCGCTTCAGTCGGATCCCAGGGAGACGACTGGGGTTGGCTACGTGAACATAGCCTGAAGGGGGCTAGTGCACCACAGCCGGGAGGGAGTCCGGGAAAAAGTCTGGAGCTGCCTAAATGGCAAGAGGTAGTCTGCCTGCTGATGCAGGGGATACGGGTTCGTGCCCCGGTCCGGGAGGACCCCACATGCTGCAGAGCGGCTGGGCCTGTGAGCCATGGCCACTGGGCCTGCATGTGCGGAGCCTGTGCTCCGCAACGGGAGGGGCCGCAACAGTGAGAGGCCCGCGTACAGAAAAAAAAGGCAAGAGGCCACTGTTTCGTGGTGCGAGAGAAGAGGGGATTCAGAGCACCACCTAAACGAGCTCCAGAAACGGGTGCGAGTCGTGGCTAACAGCGCGGACCCCAGAGACGGGCATGAGATGCTAAGGCTGCTCCTGCAGCCACCAAGAAGCCTGTGTGCAAACACAGGTCACTGTCCACACCCGCCTCCCCTTCCCAACCCCTGGGAGCCTGTGCAGCCCACCACTGCCAGGGTCCCGTGATCCAGGGACAACTTCCCTGGGAGACCACATGGCGCACCCAGGCTGTTGCAACATCACGCCAGCCTCTGCCGCCTCAGGCTCACCCCATATTCCAATTGTAACTAGCACACCTCTCCCTCCCCCCAGCCTGAATAAGCAAGAGCCCCCTAATCAGCCACTGCTTTAACCCCCTCCTGTCTGGGCGGTGAACAGATGCCAGAGGGCAACCTACATGCGGAGGTGGGCCAAAATTAAAGCTGAACCCCAAGAGCTGTGCAAACAAAGAGAAAGGGAAACTTCTCTGTGAAGCCTCAGGAGCAGCAGATTAAATCCCCACAATCAACTTGATGTACCCTGCCTCTCCGGAATACCTGAATAGACAACGAATCATCCCAAAATTGTGGTGGTGGACTTTGGGAGCAACTGTAGACTTGGGGTTTGCTGTCTGCGACTGATTTGTTTCTGATTTTTATGTTTATCTTAGTTTAGTGTTTGTTATCATTAGTGGATTTGTTTCCTGGTTTGGTTGCTCTCTTTTTTATTTTTATTATTTTCTTTATTTTAATAACTTAAAAAATATATATATATATTTTTTTCTTTCCTTCTTTCTTTCTTTTTTTCTCCCTTTTATTCTGAGCCATGCGGCTGACAGGGTCTTGGTGCTCCAGCCTGGTGTCAGGCCTGAGCCTCTGAGGTGGGAGAGCCGAGATCAGGACATTGGACCACCAGAGGCCTCCCAGCCCCATGTGATATCAATCGGCAAGAGTTCTCCCACAGATCTCCATCTCAATGCTAAGACTGAGCTCCACCCAACAGCCAGCTAACTCCAGTGCTGGATGCCCCATACCAGACAACTAGCAAGACAGGAACACAACCCCACCCATTAGCAGAAAGGCTGCCTAAAATCATACTAAGTTCACAGAGACCCCAAAACACAACAAATGGACACAGCCCTGCCCTCCAGAAAGACAAAATCCAGCGCCACCCACCAGACCATAGGCACCAGACTCCTCCACAAGCCACTGAACCAACCTCAGCCACTAGGGGTAGACACCAAAACAACAGGAACTATGAACCTGCAGCCTGCGAAAAGGAGACCCCAAACGCAGTAAGATAAACAGAATGAGAAAACAGAGAAATATGCAGCAGATGCAGGAGCAAGGTAAAAACCCATCAGACCAAATAAATGAAGTGGTAATAGGCAGTCTACCTGAAAAATAATTCAGAGTAATGACAGTAAAGATGATCCCAAATCTTGGAAACAGGATGGAGAAAATACAAGAAACGTTTAACAAGCACCTAGAAAAACTAAAGAGCAAACAAACAATAATGAACAGCACAATAAATAAAATTTAAAATTCTCTAGAAGGACCCCATAGCAGAATAACAGGCAGAAGAAGGGATAAGTGACCTGGAAGATAAAATAATGGAAATAACTACCATAGAGCAGAATAAAGAAGAAAGAATGAAAAGAATTGAGGACAGTCTCAGAGACCTCTGGGACAACATTAAAAGCAACAACATTAGAATTATATGTGTCCCAGAAGAAGAAGATGAAAAGAAAGGGCCTGAGAAAATATTTGAAGAGATTGTAGTTGAAAATTTCCCTAACATGGGAAAGGAAATAGTCAATCAAGTCCAGGAAGCATAGAGAGTCCCATACAGGATAAATCCCAGGGGAAACATGCCAAGACACATATTAATCAAACTATCAAAAAATAAATACAAAGAAAAAATTATTAAAAGCAGCAAGGGAAAAGCAACAAATAACATACAAGGGAATCCCCATAAAGGTTAACAGCTGATCTTTCAGCAGAAACTCTGCAAGCCAGAAGGGACTGGCAGGACATGTTCAAAGTGATGAAAGGGAAAACCTACAACCAAGATTACTCTACCCAGCAAGGATCTCATTCAGATTCAATGGAGAAATTAAAACCTTTACAGACAAGCAAAAGCCAAGAGAATTCGGCACTGCCAAACTAGCCTTACAACAAACACTAAAGGAACTTCTCTAGGCAGGAAACACAAGAGAAGGAAAAGACCTACAAAAACAAACCCAAAACAATTAAGAAAATGGTAATAGGAACATACATATCAATAATTACCTTAAATGTAAATGGATTAAATGCTCTAATCAAAAGACACAGACTGGCTGAATGGATACAAAAACAAGACCCGTATATATGCTGTCTACAAGAGACCCACTTCAGACGTAGGGACACAAACAGACTGAAAGTGAGGGGATGGAAAAAGATATTCCATGCAAATGGAAATCAAAAGAAAGCTGGAGTAGCAATTCTTGTATCAGAAAATATAGACTTTAAAGACTATTACAAGAGACAAAGAAGGACACGACATAATGATCAAGGGATCAATCCAAGAAGATAACAATTGTAAATATTTATGCACCCAACATAGGAGCTCCTCAATACATAAGGCAAATGCTTACAGCCATTAAAGGGGAAATTGACACTAACACAATAAAAGTAGAGGACTTTAACACCCCACTTTCACCAGTGCACAGATCATCCAAAATGAAAATAAATAGGGAAACACAAGGTTTAAAGGACATATTAAACAAGATGGACTTAATTGATATTCATAGGACATTCCATCCAAAAACAACAGAATACACTTTCTTCTCAAGTGTTTATGGAACATTCTCCAGAATAGACCATATCTTGCGTCACAAATCAAGCCTTGGTAAATTTAAGAAAACTGAAATCGTTTCAAGTATCTTTTCCGACCACAATGCTATGAGACCAGATATCAATTACACGAAAAAAACTGTAAAAACTACAAACACATAGAGGCTAAACAATACACTACTAAATAACCAAGAGATCACTGAAGAAAATAAAGTGGAAAGCAAAAAATAACTAGAAACAAATGACAATGAAAACATGACGACCCAAAGCCTATGGGATGCAGCTAAAGCAGTTCTAAGAGGGATGTTTATAGCAATACAATCCTACCTCAAGAAACAAGAAACATCTCAAATAAACAACCTAAACTTACACCTAAAGCAATTAGAGAAAGAACAAAAACCCCCCAAAGTTAGCAGAATGAAAGAAATCATAAAGATCAGATCAGAAGTAAATGAAAAAGAAATGAAGGAAACAATAGCAAAGATCAATAAAACTAAAAGCTGGTTCTTTGGGAAGATAAAAAAAATTAATAAACCATTAGCCAGACTCATCAAGAAAAAAAGGGAGAAGAGTCAAATCAACAGAATTAGAAATGAAAAAGGAGAAGCAACAAGTGATACTGCAGAAACATAAAGGATCATGAGAGATTACTACAAGCCACTATATGCCAGTAAAATGGACAACCTGGAAGAAATGGACAAATTCTTAGAAAAGCACAACCTTCTGAGACTGAACCAGGAAGAAATAGAAAATATAAACAGACCAATCACAAGCACTGAAATTGAAATTCTGATTAAAAATCTTCCAACAAACAAAAGCCCAGGATCAGATGGTTTCACAGGCGAATTCTATCAAACATTTAGAGAACAGCTAACAACTATCCTTCTCAAAATCTTCCAAAATATACCAGAGGGAGGAACACTCCAAATGTCATTCTATGAGGCCACCATCACCCTGATACCAAATCCAGACAAAGATTTCACAAAAAAAGAAAACTACAGGCCAGTATCATTGATGAACATAGATGCAAAAGTCCTCAACAAAATACTAGCAAACAGAATCCAAAAGCACAGTAAAAGGATCATACAGCATGATCAAGTGGGGTTTACCCCAGGAATGCAAGGATTCTTCAATATACACAAATCAATCAATGTGATACACCATATTAACAAATTGAAGGATAAAAACCATATGATAATCTCAGTAGATGCAGAAAAGGCTTTTGACAAAATTCAACACCCATTTATGATAAAAACTCTCCAGAAAGGAGGCAGAGAGGGAACCTACCTCAACATAATAAAGTCCATATATGACAAACCCACAGCCAACATCATTCTCAATGGTGAAAAACTGAAACCATTTCCACTAAGATCAGGACCAAGACAAGGTTGCCCACTCTCACCACTATTATTTAACATAGTTTTGTAAGTTTTAGCCATAGAAATCAGAGAAGAAAAAGAAATAAAAGGAATCCAAATTGGAAAAGAAGAAGTAAAACTGTCACTGTTTGCAGGTGACATGATACTATACATAGAGAATCGTAAAGATGCTACCAGAAAACTACTAGAGCTAATCAATGAATTTGGTACAGTAGCAGGATACAAAATTAATGCACAGAAATCTCTTGCATTCTTACACACTAATGATGAATAATCTGAAAGAGAAATTAAGGAAACAATACCATTTACCATTGCAACAAAAAGAATAAAATACCTAGGAATAAACCAACCTAAGGAGACAAAAGACCTGCATGCAGAAAACTATAAGACACTGATGAGAGAAATTAAAGATGATACAAACAGATGGAGAGATATATCATGTTCTTGTGTTGGAAGAATCAACACTGTGCAAATGACTATACTACTCAAAGCAATCTACAGATTCAATGCAATCACTAGCAAACTACCAATGGCATTTTTCACAGAACTAGAACAAAAAATTTCACAATTTGTATGGAAACACAAAAGACCCTGCATAGCCAAAGCAATCTTGAGAAAGAAAAACGGAGCTGGAGGAATCAGGCTCCCTGACTTCAGACTATACTACAAAGCTACAGTAATCAAGACAGTATGGTACTGGCACAAAAACAGAAATATAGATCAATGGAACAGGATAGAAAGCCCAGAGACAAACTCGCACACATATGGTCACCTTATCTTTGATAAAGGAGGCAAGAATATACAATGGAGAAAAGACAACCTCTTCAATAGTGGTGGTGGGAAAACTGGACAGCTACGTGTGAAAGCATGAAATTAGAACAATTCGTAACACCATATACAAAAATAAACTCAAAATGAATTAAAGACCTACATGTAAGGCCAGACACTATAAAACTCTTAGAGGAAAACATAGGCAGAACACTCTATGACATAAATCATAGCAAGACCCTTTTTGACCCGCCTCCTAGAGAAATGGAAATAAAAACAAAAATAAACAAATGGGACCTAATGAAACCTCAAAGCTTTTGCACAGCAAAGGAAACCATAAGCAAGACAAAAAGAAAACCCTCAGAATAGGTGAAAATATTTGCAAATGAAGCAACTGACAAAGGATTAATCTCCAAACTTTACAAAGAGCTCATGCAGCTCAATATCAAGAAAACAAACAACCCAATGCAAAAATAGGCAGAAGATCTAAATAGACATTTCTCCCAAGAAGATACACAGATTGCCAACAAACACATGAAAGGATGCTCAACATCACTAATCATTAGAGAAATGCAAATCAACATCACAATGAGTTATCATCTCACACCAGTCAGAATGGCCATCATCAAAAAAACTAGAAACAGTAAATGCTGGAGAGAGTGTGAAGAAAAGGGAACCCTCTTGCACTGTTCGTGGGAATGTAAATTGATACAGCCACTATGGAGAACAGTAGGGAGGTTCCCTAAAAAACTAAAAATAGAACTGGCATATGACCTAGCAATCTCACTATTGGGCATATATCCTGAGAAAACCATAATTCAAAAAGAGACAAGTACCACAATGTTCACTGCAGCCTTATTTACAATAGCCAGGACATGGAAGCAACCTAAGTGTCCATCGACAGATGAATGGATAAAGAAGATGTGCCAGATATATATAATGGAATATTACTCCGCCATAAAAAGAAACGAAATTGAGTTACTTGTAGTGAGGGGGATGGACCGAGCCTGTCATACAGTGAAGTCAGAAAGAGAAAAACAAATACCATATGCTAACACACATATATATGCAATCTAAAAAAATAAGAAAAATGGTTCTAATGAACCTAGGGGCAGGACAGGAATAAAGATGCAGATGTAGAGAATGGACTTGAGGACACGGGGAGGGGTAAGGGTAAGCTGGGATGAAGTGAAAGAGTAGCATTGACATATATACACTACCAAATGTAAAACAGATAGCTAGTGGGAAGCAGCTGCCTAGCACAGGAAGATCAGCTGGGTGCTTTGTGACCACCTAGAGGGGTGAGATAGGGAGGGTGGGAGGGAGACGCAAGAGGGAGGGCATATGGGGATATATGTATACATTTAGCTGATTCACTTTGTTATACAGCAGAAACTAACACAACACTGTAAAGCAATTATACTCCTATAAAGAAGTTAAAAAGAAAAACTGTTGTGTGATCTCTTTAATACAAGAACTCAAAATAAATGCAACATAATAAGTTAACACTCTTTTAGCTCTTTTGATGTCTATAATCGATTTAGTCAAAAGTAATGTTCAATAGTCAAAGGCTGTATTTATTATGTACAAGCTGTTAATTATGCTTATTGACTGAAACTATGCTTTAAAAATGAATTTAAATATAAATGAGATGAGCTATCATAAAGCAACTTTAAAGGAAAAACCCAAAATACTAACAGCAAAAGAAATTTGACTTCTAAAGTTTTAGTCACCTTACAATATGTAATATTAAGCATGAAGTCCAGCTAAACTGAGAATAAGTTCCTGAATTAATATTTACAACCCCAAAGCTTATACTATCATTAATCTCCAACTGCATTTCATTAAATGAATCCAGTTAATTGGTGCCTAAAATATATGCAAATTAAATGTGCAGATGAAATGTGAACAGGAATTGCGTAAACGTTGTACAGTTTGGGCTTGGCAACATTAAAAATTACTTCAATAAATAGAGAGCAAACGGATATATGCAATTTAAACAAGATGAAAAGATAACTCTCTTCACTGAAATAACTGTATGAGGAAAAAAATGGCATAAACATGCAGAACTGGAGCAGAGGGAAATCCTGAACAGACTTTAGGTTCAATTAGGATAGCCTAAGTAGGTTACACTAGAACCCTTCAGAATTCAGTTGGAGTATTCACTGCTCTCTTTTCCTGTTCTTTATTAAAGAAAAAGAGAAGGTTAAAAATTCTTTGTATACCATTTCAAAACTAATCCCCATTTGCTAACCTGCTGAAATCTTTCTCCGTCTCCAGCTCTTCTTCTCCATGACCAAGACGCAGGAGGTGACGCTCGTCAATGTCTAAAGCCATGATTTTCTCAAACAACTGGTTCAGGGCCTGGAGAATAAAAAATTAAAAAAAAAAGAATGATGGAGAATTTTATAGAATCAGTAGGCTCCTTTAAAAGTAACAAAAACTAACAATCAGAAGGATAGAAACGAATGAGCATTGCCCAGTCAGATAAGAATCAAAGTAAAAACACAGAAGGAAACATCTTATATTAAGGCCATTTATAATTTAAACAAAACAGTATTTTTATTGATTTCTGATATTGCTACATATGTATACTTGGTCAAATTAGTAACTGGAAATCATAAAAACCATCTATCCATTACATCTCTGATAATTTATGAAAAGAGAAGGCTTCGGCTCAGTATATATTTTTCTCAAGTAGTAAAAATTAGTAAAATAATTAACAATCACATTAAGTTTCATTTTATTTAATAGAAATTCCATGAGTTGCAGAAAACTGAAAAGTTTTTGTGGTTGGAGAAGTCCTCTTAGATGTGTGGGTAGAATACTTCAAAAGGATCACAGAGAGGAAAGGTAAAGTGCAACATTCAAATCTTAGACTGAAAGTCTAAATTAGCTCTCTATACAATAAGAAGCAGAGCACTCATTGCAAACTGTTCTGATGAAAGCCATTTACCTATGAAATGTTCGTATTTGGGGGTCCCTGAAATCCTAGTATTTACTATCTGAACATCTGCAGTTATAAGGTTTTGCAGAAAGGCAAAAGTTTCATTGCATGGAAAGATATGCTAATAAAATGACATTTAAAAATTAGCCCCCACTCAAATATTTCTCCCAATTTACCACTAGTTTAACCCCGCCCATGAGGTCAGCATCCAGTCTTGTAAACATCCAGGCTACGTAAGGTATACAGATATCCTTTGCTATCAAAATTCTAGCAATTAGAGCTCAGAAACTGATGAGATAAACATAAATCTTCAGGAAAAAAATTCACGCTATCTAAACTCTTGATATTTTTCATCTAAAACTTGAGATGCAATAGATCAGACCACATGGCATTCCTCACTGTCCAAACCTTTCCTATCCAAACTCACGAACCACATAGATTTAGGGGACAAAAAATACTAGCACATTGCAATCTCAGAAAAAACTGCAAGATTTCATCGTGAATTAAAGTGATGTTGGAGAACTGCTAGAATTATAGATGGGAACCAAGATCTGGTAAACAAAACAGTTGTGAAATATCAACAACTTGCATTTAAGAGGATGGTCTGATTATCAAAGGAGCAAAGAAATCTTTGGCTATTTTTGCAAAATAACCTTCTCTATAATTGTGCTACACAAGACAGTCATAAGTAGAGGATACTATAGAAAGTCATTATCAAGTTATGACAAAATTTACTAAAAAATATTATGTTAAAACAACACTGAATAATTCCTTATTCATTCTAAGTATCTGTAAATAGGTAACATTATTATAGACTGAATTTTATTAAATAGAAGAAAAAAGTCTTTACACAGTTTGTTTCTTTTATCAAGATAAAGTCTTAACCCTCTCTTGTGCACAATTTTAGTACACCAGGCCAGTTACTTATAAACTTTAAAGAAATAAAAACATAAGTGAATGAATTGGATAGTACTAACTTTAAAATCCTGAGATTAAGTTGATGAATAACCGTAAATAACATTTAGCATTCTAAAAACTCAGTGTTTCTCTGTAGACCAACTTTTTTAAAGAATTGGTCAACTGAAATCACTATTGTTAATACGTATTCAGAGAAAACAGGTACCTTTGGAGATTTAGACTACCATGTGAGTTTCATAACATGTTTCAGAATGTTCTGAGAGCTAGCTCCCTGTCACATTTTACATTAGAGTTAATATCACCTGTTCTTTTTCATGTCTATGGTAGTGACAGCTTCAGAATAATTACCTCAGCACACATACAGATGTAAAGACCATTTTTCATCCATTATTTACAAGAAAGGAGTTTGTTTTCCTTGTTTTAGCTATTTATAAATGCCTTATGTATTGGACCTGCAACCTAAAATTGTCCTTCCATGTAATATACATATTCGTATGCATATTTTATAAGGATTTAAAATTTAATCCAGTATTAATGTGATCTGGATTTAGTCTTTTAGGAATATCCATTCTACTAGTAGAAAAATACTACTAGTAAGGGGTAATGCTTTTGATCTCAAAGTAAAAGGTCTAGCTTAGCATGGATGATAGGAGAAAAAGGCAATTACCACATATCCAAATATTCTTCTCAGCTTTTCCACATTTGGACTGCCTCTATTCGAAATAAAAGATTGTTTTTATATTTTTCTCAATATGGTCTAGTCATGACCAGAGATGATCCAAGATTAACTCAATAACAAACATTATGCTCATCAGCCTTTCCTGGTACTCTGTGAGCCTATAATCAGGTTATCATATAAGCAGAAATCTCCATTGTGCTTTCATGCATCTCCCACTCCATACATGCATGTCCACTTCATACATGCATGTATGGAGTGCATGCATGCACACGCACATACACACTCTCTCTTTTACCTGATTGGAATGAGTAACAATCAGAGTCCTCTGCTCTGGGAAATTGTGGTAGATGTTGGATATGATTTGGACCGCCACATCTGTTTTTCCTGTACCTGGTGGGCCCACAACCTAAAAAGCAGATGAACACATAGCAAACTACTAAGTTATCACACAGTTAGAAAATGGAGATTTTAAAACTGAAAGATAAAGTAAATTTAAAAATTCACTGGGTAAGTTCAATGCAAAATGGACAAGACAGAGTTAGTGAACTTGAAGACAAATCAATAGAAATCACCCAACCTGAACAACAAGCAGAAAAAAAAAGATTAAAAAAATAATACACACAGCCTTGTGAATCTATGAGGCAATATTAAAAGGTATAACATATCTCTCTAATCCTAGAAAGAAGGGGAAAAGCATGCAGTGTAGAAAAAGTATTTAAAGAAATAATGGCTGAAAATTTCCCAAATCTGGCAAAAGACATAAATCGCAGATTCAAGAAGCTCATTTAACCATAAACAGAATAATCCCAAAGAAATCTAAGGCCAGACACATAATAATTAAATGGCTGGAATCTAAAGACAGAGAAAAAAATCTTAATAGCAACCAGAGAAAAATGATATATTACATATAGCAAAAAGATGTTTCAAATGACTGTGGACGTCTCATCAGAACATGGAAGCCAAAAGGAAGTGGAATAACATTTTTAAAGTGCTGAAAGGAGAAAACTATCAATGCAATATTCTTTGTCCAGTGAAAATATCTTTAAAGAATGAAGATGAATTAGAGACATTCTCATATGAAGGAAAATAAAGGTAATTCATTGCTAGCTGATCTGTTCTTAAAACTGGTCAAAGTGGGCTTCACTGGTGGCGCAGTGGTTGAGAGTCCGCCTGCCGATGCAGGAGACACGGGTTCGTGCCCCAGTCTGGGAGGATCCTACATGCCACGGAGCGGCTGGGCCCATAAGCCATGGCTGCTGAGCCTGTGCGTCCGGAGCCTGTGTGTCCCGTGCTCCGCAACGGGAGAAGCCACAACAGTGAGAGGCCTGCGTATCCCCCCGACAAAAAAAACCCCAACAAAAAGAAAACTGGTAAAAGAAATCCTCAAAGGAAATGATACCAGAGGATACTTGAGATATCAGGAATAAAGGATAAATGGTAAATATAACAGACTATTCTTCTCCTCTGGAGTTCTTTAAAATATGTTTGATGTCTGCAAGAAAAAGTTCTAATATTGCCTGATGGTATTTTCAGTGTATTTACAGGTAAAACATATGACAACTACAACATAAAAGGGGAAGGTAAAGGGACCTATACAGAAGCAAGGATCCTCCAATCAATTTAAGAGACAGAATACTGATTCTAAGTAGGCTGTGAAAGAGTAAGTGTGTATACTGTAATTCTCTAGAGCAGCCATTAAGAAAAACCTATACAAGAGATATAATAAAAGAACAAAATAGATAAATATAAATGAAACACTAAAAACTATCCAAATAACTCAGAAGAAGGCAGGAAAAGGGAAACAGGAACACACAAAAAAGGGAACAAACACAAAACAAATAATGAAATGGTAGGCCTAAACCCAAACACATTAATAAGTACATTAAATGTAAATGGACTGAACACACCAATTAAAAGCAGAGACTTGTCAGAATGGAGAAAAAAAACCACGCACCAACTATATGCTGTCTACAAGGAACTCACTTCAAATATAATAGGTAGGTTAGAAGTAAACTGATGGGAAAAGATATATCATGTAAACACTAATCAAAAGAAAGCTGTGGTGGCTATATTAATATCAAAGTAAACTTTAGAGTAAAGAAAATTACCAGTGATAAAGACAGACATTATACATGACAAAAGTGTCAATTCACCAAGAAGACACAACAACCCTGAAAGTGTATGTACATATCCATAAAGCTTTAAAATACATGAAGCAAAAATGGACAAAACTGAAAGGAGAAACAAATTCAAAATTATAGTTGGAGACTTCAATACTCCTCTCTCAGTCAGCAACAGCAATAGTACGTGGAATACCAGCAGGGATAGACAAGTACTGAATAACAGCATCAACCAAATGGATCTCATTGACATACACAGGACACTCCACCCAAGACAACAGAACACACATTCTTTTCAAGTGCACACAGAATATTCACCAATAAATCATATCCTGGGCCATAAAACAAACCTTAATAAATTTAAAAAAATTGAAATCATAGAAAGTATGTTCTCTGACCATAATGGACTTAGACCAGAAATCAGTAGAAACCTTCAAATACTTGGAAATTAAACACATTTCTAAAGCACTGTCAACAGACTTTTTCTGTACAGGGCCAGCAAGTAAACATTTTACTCTTTGTGGCCCATACAGTCTCTGCCACAAGTATTTAAACTCTGCTGTTGTGGCACAAAAATGGCTACAGGCAATACATAAATGAATGGCCACAGTGAGGTTCTAACAAAACTTTATTTATGAACATTGAAATGAGTAGCGTCCATACACATAAGATGCCACAATTACTTATAAACACTTAATTCAGTTGGGTTTTTGGCCTTAAAACAGAATACACGCTGAAAATCTGACACTTCTAGTCTGAATCCATTTAAGAACTTGTAGAACAGTAACTCTCTTACCATAGTTAGCCCAGGCTGCATTCCAGCACGGATGGCCTCTATCTGTGTATGAGTGAACTGAATTGTATTCCTTCAAATAAGAGTTGATAAGAAGTTCGTTAAAAATAAAGATGGATGACGTTAGTAAGAATTTAGACAACAATGACCAGAGGTCTGAACATCTGCTCTATATTTGCCCCTTGTTTCCCAATTTTTTCCTCCTCCCAATCCAGCCCTTTCTGTGGGTGTGTGTGCAGTAAACAGTACATACAATAAGATATACCTTCTTAACAAATTTTAAATGTACAGTACAGTGTTGTTAACTATAAGCACAATGTTGCACAGCAGATCTCAAGAACTTTACATCCTACATGACTGGCCCAATCTCTTCTGAATGACCCTCTTTACCTCCGCCCCTCCACAGACCAATTAAAACTGAATGAATTTTATGGAAAGAAAAGACTACAGTTATTTTCCAATATGTTTAGCCCAGCCCAGATCTTAACAAGAGTGTCAAAATTCTAGTTCCAAATCTAACACCAAATACAATGCCACTTTATTAGTCATGGCACACAAGCACAAGGGTAGCTGCTAAATGCAACACATGGTCATGAAGTAAGAGCCTTGTGCTCACATTAAGGTAGACTGTTAATATTTATTTCTCATAGTACCTGAAAATGTTTCTTTTTGAAATATTACTACAGAATGGCCAAAAATATTACTACAAATGGCCAAAACTAACAGAAGAGAAGTAAACAGGGTCCAGAAACAGAAGTTTCTAAATAATTTTTAAAATCAGAAAAATTTTTAAATATTACTAATCCACTTGAAATAGCAAACTATTATTCATTATTACAATTAGCAGAAATAGTGAAATTACCGTTTGGGCTGGTTGTAAGGATAAGGACCTCTATTAGGAATAACATGAGGTTCAACAATTAAGGTTTTTGCCTCTTCAGTGTCTTCATCTTCCTTCTCTGCATCTTTCCTTTTCTTCCCCTTTCCATTTCTTACTGGAAAAGTTATCCTACAAGACCAAAACCTTGTTCATTTTTACAATTAACAACAGTTTACCAAGCACCTATCTTGTGCATGACATTGTATAGAGGATAATCAGATGAGTAAGAAACATTTATAGTTTAAAGGAACTTACTATCTGCATATAAATTTTGAAAAAAGCATATTTAAAAGCATTAAAATGCAGCCAAGGGTGTTTAGATTAAGAAAAAAGTCATCTGATTAAAGGAGAATCAAAGAAAAAACATTTATTTATATATTTATTTTGTTTTTTTAGGGGAAATAATTAACTATTTTTTTAATTGGGGTAATATTCACATAATATAAAATTTACCATTTTAAAGGTTCAATACAATGGGTTTTATACAATGTTGTATAGTCATCACTACTCTCTAATGCCAGAATACTTTAATCAGTCCAAAGGAAAACCCATGCAATTAAGTAGTCACTCTGTATTCCAACCTAAACCCAGCCTCTGGCAATCAGTCTGTCTTTATACTGTCCTATTCTGGACATTTCATGGAAATGGAATCATACAATATTTGTTTTCTTCTGTCTGGCTTCTTTCACTTAGCATGTTTACAAAAGAAAATTTATATGCTTATGGCACATGCACTGTAAAGTGCCTTACACACTGTCCTTCCTTTAATCAGAAAAGGCTTTATGGGAAAGGTGGCATCTAAAATGAATTTCAATAGACATTCCAGGAAGAAAGAAGTAGCCAGTTCTGCTGAAGTGTAGGATACAATGGAGAAAATAGGGCTAGAGAGAAAGGCAGGAGCCTTGTTCTGACACCTCTGGAATATCAAGCCTTTAAGGCAGAAGTTCTTAGCCTGGTGTCAGGGATACCTCAGCAGGCAACTTCCCATAGGTACCTGAGGAAGTTAATGAATACCCTAAAATTAAACTGTTAGACAATGGAATGACTCTAGCAGTAAGGCATGTAATGGGTTTAAGCAAGGAGACAGAGGGAGCAAAGACATTGCCATTATAAAGACTGAAGTGTTGGGCTTCCCTGGTGGCGCAGTGGTTGAGAGTCCGCCTGCCGATGCAGGGGACACGGGTTCGTGCCCCGGTCTGGGAGGATCCAACATGCCACGGAGCGGCTGGGCCCGTGAGCCATGGCCACTGAGCCTGTTCTCCGCAACAGGAGAGGCCACAACGGTGAGAGGCCCGCGTATCGCAAAAACAAAAAAAAACAAAAAAAACACTGCTGAGATTTCAAGATGATTTTGCCATTAACAAGATGAGGAAAGTACAGAGGAAGATTAGGTTTGGGAGTTATAAAGCATACATGCTTTCAATATGCAGAATTATTATATTTATATATAACAGTTAATTAAAAACATTCTAATTTGCAACTAAGAAAGTAATTAAGTCCTCTGCTACCACCAAGGTATACTTAGTGCTTCGCCACTAATCCATATGACAGAATTCATGAAGCAATCAGCGCTTCAGGTACTTTGTTCTTTTTCTACTCAAATTAAACCAAAGCTCCTTTAACTTTGAGTATAACTATATTATGAATATTTAAAATTTGTAAAAGCAATCAGGGTTAAAAGAAAAGAAGAGAATTTTTTCCTAAAACAAAAGAAAGTTCAAAATCACATGGCTATGTGTATTAATTAGCACATATTTCTTCAGTCAAATGCTACAGCTACATTTATATAGTACTCTTCAGACAAAAAGCATTTACTGAACCCTTGTAAGACATGAGGCTACTTTTACTGTGGTCTTAAAATAGCTACTACACAAAGAATTAGAAATAAATTTATCCCAGTGATTATATGGTGAGGGTAAAGACTACCCAAACATAATCCAGATATGATACTCAAAACTTACTTTAGCTACAGTCCTGATGGCCTAACTCAGACTGACTACAGAAAGCTTAAAAGGAGTATATCCAGTTTTGACTTTACCTGAAAGGGGGTATCTGTAGAGCTGGGTCATCCACAGTTACTTTAACATTATGACCAGGAAAGCTGGTTTTTAAATGCTCAATGGAGAAAAATGTATCATTGAAATCAAGGGTGGCGATCTGATTGGGCATTTTGGAATAATGTGCACTACTTGGATCCCCATAACCTAAAATGATGTCATGCAGCCAGTCAGGTACCACACAATCAGTATTCATCAGGTTCCGAATAGTCTCCAGCACAGCCTGTCAGTAAGAGGACAAAAACGGATTTTGTGAAGAAGACATCTCAAACATTTGCACTTCAATGGAATGCCAAGCTGGCTGCACTAACCAGAATTCCTGAGTGTTTCAGGGCAAGAAGCTATTTTCTGCTGACAGGTGCTTGGCTAGACTGAATCAACAGCTATATTTTCAGCTGATACCATACACTGAGTTAAACAAAAGACCAAACTCAGCAAGAACAGTTTATCCATTAGTAGTTCGTTTAGACAGAATGTCATAGACGAGTTTACCACTTGACTTCTGTTGAGCAGGATGAAAATCTGATCAGGTCTACACATTACAGACCTGATGTGGTCTATAATTATAGACCATTACAGAACAAACCCTTAAAAAAATGCTTCCTCTTAGAAATTAAACAGAGCTGCCCATGTAAAGTGAAAGGAAAAACCATGTAGATACCTGGGAGAAGACTGTCTAGGTAAGCGGAAATACCATGTACAGAAGCCTGCATTATTAAAGAGGAGCAAAAGGGTCAGTGTGACTGGCATGGAGTGAATAAGGAAAAAGTGTTAGAAGATGGTGTTGGAGAGGCAGCCAGAGGACAGATAATAATGGGACTTTTGGATTACGGTAACAACTTTCTACTGTGATGGGAGACCACTAAAGAGTGTGAACAGAGGTACCAAGGTATAATTCACATTCAGTCACTATGTGGAGAATAATATAAGGGGAGGAGCAGTCAAGAAGAGAAGCAGGCATGTGAGAGATGAAGGTGTCTTGCACATGGCATCAGTGGAGGTGGTAAGGTAAGATTGATGGATTGGATGTGGAGTGTGAGATAGAAAATAAATTCCTTTGTATATGAGATTTTCTTTTTTTAAAAATGGTAATAAAGTGATAATGTATAAGAAGCACTATTTTGGGGGAGAGAGAAAAGAAAGGCATTTGTGCAAAAGCTAGTGTTATCAAATGCTAGAACTGCTCAATGTTTAAGTTTTATAGTATAGTTTCAAATAATACTTCCAAATTCTTCCTTACTAAAACTCCTTTTCTCTCCATAAAGTTATTATAAAGGTAAAACTCTCTAGCCCCCAAACTTCCCTTTTCCCACTAATGAAGAAAGTATAAATACAAAATATCACAGTAATTTAGAACCCTGAGGTTCCACATTTGTACTCCTAAAGTAATTTGAAAATACACCTACATTTGATTTAAGAAAGAAGTCTCAGTAAACAAACAAGCAGTTTTCTTCATCTCAGACTGAAGCATAAACTGAGTATCTAATATACGAAAAGCAAGAAGGGAGGCTGATTTTTAAAATAACACCTGGATTAATTTATATTTTAAGTTTCCAAACTCATCAAAAGACAAAGTAAGATTTAGCAAATAAATTTACTTAAGTTTTTATATTTAATCTATATGTTAAGAATTTAAGAGATTTGTTTAAAATCTAAACACAAGCAGTGATCGTTATTTTAACAAATCTTTTTTAACGTAGGATCTACATATTTATGTCTTAAAAGTTATTCAAATTATGAAATACTACTTTTAGTTTATAGCCCCCAGATTACCTTAAAGTTATTTTCCTTCGGTTTTCTCCTCATTATTATATTGAAAGTTTCATACACATCTTCTGCTCCATTTTGTATTGTATTGGTCATATCTTGTTGATACTGGTTTGGATCCAAAAACACTCTAAATGTCCTTGATTCTCCTCTAAGATTGGGTCTGGGTTCAGGTCCTAGACATTTTTTTAAAGTTTATTAAATGAAATATATACTTTTCAAATATCATAGTAAGTTAGCAGAACTCCTTTTCTAGAAATGATGAGTAAAGTGTCCAGATTTAACTCCAGCAATTCCCCCAACTAGAATGCCTTCCACTCATCCATTTTGAGATCCAAGCTGAAAATATTTTCTCCTTTTTCTAAACTGTCACTATTTCTTCCCAGAACAGTCACGTGACGTTTATGGTGCAATGCCATGAATTGCAATTATTTGTGTATGCCCTCAACTAGAATAGGATCCTTAGAGGTCAAAGAACTTGACTTGTGTCAGTTACTCATAGCTCCTCCTATTGTCATACATATAGTAGGTACTCGGCTGATTACTCTTTTTGTCCTTCCATATTCCATGTGTAACATCACTAGTATAACAGGAAATTTCATATACTAGTGGCTGAAAGCTCAGAAGCTTTTTCTTGCCCCTTTGCCCTCTCTCCTTTCTTTTTGCCCTTGACCTCCAACTCTGGTCCCAGGACGTGGCCTTATGTTTATTCTACCTGTCCTCCATTCTCTTCTCCTTTTTCTTTTATTCTAGTGATAAGAGTAGCCTAGTTTTCAGCCCTTTAGCAATGATTCAATCTTGAAATCACAGGTAGTAGAAGCTGATTCAAGTTCTGATAGAAGTTTCATAAACAAATTGTAAAATAAGCACTTGGACATAGATGCAGTTATAATTTAATAGTATTATCAAAAATGTCAGGACAACAAAAGAAACAATTTCAAAAAACAATCAGTTAAGTCTAAGAAATCAAACTGCGTTTCTAAATAGGGTAATGCTGGCATCTTGGGCAGGACAGTCCCCTCTAGAAGACGGTTCTGCTAAGGTACTCAACATCCCGGACCCCCATCCATCAAACACCAAGAGCTCACCATCCCCTTCCTTTACCCCAGTCATATGACATGCCACCATGTATTTTGAAACACAGGGTAGTGCTGTTTCCATTTGAGAACCACTGCTCTCATGAATCAAATCAGTAAAACTTAAAAAGGAAAAATGAGAAAAATATATCACTGAACAACTATAAGAGGTGTTTAGAGGTTTTTAAAAGCAATATTGTAAAGTATCATATAAGGAAGAATTTTAAATATTGGCAATTTCAAAAGATCCTGTCCAATATCTAAAACAGAAGTTGAGAAACCATATTATTTATTTCTAAAACTGGGTGGTACGTACCCTACACACTTTTATATGTAATTCTTTGTGTTGATTTAGTATATAAAACAACTAAAAAAAATCACCTAGGACACAAAAAGGAAAAACGGCAAAGACATTTATCATTACATATACACAGTCTTTCAAACATGCAGATCACCATACCGTCTTCAATGACACGCCCTTTATCGTCCAGCATGCCCTGGACCTCACAGCCTCTGACATAAACCAGGCCAACCTGCTCAACAAAAGGTCTCCTCCGGTCAAACTTGGTACCATAAGGTTTTGTGGGACGTACGGTAATTAAAAAGCATACATCATGCTTCCGAAGTCCTAGTAAAACACAAAAGACATTTCCACTTATTAGAATGACATTGCTTTGTCTCCTGTTGGCAAATTCTCATCCTCTTATCTTTTGAAAAGGTATATAAAACATTTAAAATATCAGAGGTGATCAATGATTATACGTGCTTTGTAATACAATTACGGGTTTTCCTATAACCTTCAATACTCAATGTTTGACAGCAATAATTAAGTAAAAATTTCTCTTTATATTAAAATTAGAAACTTTTATGCCATATATACATTACTGAATAAGTCCTCCAGATCACGCTACAGCTCCAAAACTGGATGCTTGTCATCATTCTTATTTATAACATTCTTAATAAGTAACCAAAAATATGGTTGGCATGTAATCCATCTATATCATATTTAGCAGGTTTCGAACATCAGTTTAAATTGTCCATCAGTGTCATTTCAACAACAGTCTAATTGTATTTCACCAGAAGAGGTCAAGTCTAGAATAATTCATCAAGGCACAAAAGCACTGTTTATAGATAGCATCTTGAGAAGGCAGCTGAATATATATTGCTTCAGTTGGCAAATGCTGAAATTTTTATAAGCAAATGCCAAGAAATAGGAGACTTGTGCCAAAGTCTGTAGTTTCTCAGTCATTGGCTCAAATTATGGATTCAACTGGATTCCCAGCTCTATTAAAAATACACACTGGAAGACAAGGGACACAAAATTAGACCACACAGCATATAATGTTACACCACTTAATCTTCATTTTTTTCCCCCGATTCATTTTTTTCTTTAGTTTTATTTATTTATTTTTGGCTGTGTTGTGTCTTCGTTGCTGTGCACGGGCTTTCTCTAGTTGCAGTGAGCAGGGGGCTACTCTTCGTTGCAGGCTTCTAATTGTGGTGGCCTCTCTCTGTTGCAGAGCACAGGCTCTAGGCACACGGGCTTCAGCAGTTGTGGCACGCGGGCTCAGTAGTTGTGGTTCACAGGCTCTAGAGCGCAGGCTCAGTAGTTGTGGTGCACCAGCTTAGGTGCTCCACAGCATGTGGGATCTTCCCGGACCAGGGCTGGAACCCGTGTCCCCTGCGTTGGCAGGTGGATTCTTAACCTCTGTGCCACCAGGGAAGTTCCCCGAGTCACTTCTGTTAGTCATTGTATAGTATAAATGCAAATTTAAACAGTCTGCTTGCTCATAACCTTGGTTATAAGAGATACAACTAAATCAAATCAGCCATGTGAGTGCGTGGCTAATAGTATTAATTGGCACCATTCTGGTTTGTTTCAATATGGAATAGGGTTTAAGTGTGCTAGAAATAGTAACTGATTCATAATTATGACTTCATTGTTTATTTCCCAACAAATTCTATGCAAAGAAGCAGGAGAACAATGAAAACTAAGGGGAAATGATCTACTATGTGAGTTGTACCACCTATATAACTTCTGATCTGCACAACTCATTAAAACTTCCCAGTCTCAGAGCCAAAGAAGTAGCCCTGAGAAGTAATTTAATCCCCACCAATGTTATCTTTTGGCATCACAGAGGGATGCCGTGGGACGTCTTACATCCACGTTAAAAATACCTGTGTTACAATAAGCTGAACTCAACTTTCAACCATTTGCATTTACTCCTGGCTGTGCCTTCTAGGGCAGGATCCAACATTTCAGTTTCACTAATTCTGTTTCCTTAATTTTAAATGGGGTAATGGAGAAGATAAGGGCCTGAGCTTCACACCTTCTTGAAGGGACAACAATGTTTTACAGCATTTAGCTTAAATTCTTCAAAAATTTTCTGTTTTTACAGGACAGTGTTCATTGCTATTTACAGAACCTCCCTCTCACTTTTTACTTGGTTGCTCTATCTGGAATCAATAAAGGGCCTGCATTTTGGCTTTGGTCTCCCAGAAAACACTCTTCTCCCCACCATGCCCCAGATGAACTGCTTGTCCCACAATACCCTATTGTTCCCTATATTGCCCATCAAAATCTACCCATTCTATTTCTCATCTACCAGAGGCCTATGTTTAAAAAAACAAAAAAGACTATTTGATGGCCTTCTGACTACCAGCCTCCAAAGTAATGGAGGTAAAAGACTCGTAGGGGTTTGGGGTAACAAATCCTTTTTTTTCCCTTAACACTATAATGCAGGCTTGTCATCTGTCATCTATACATTTCTACAAAGGGTCGTTTTTTTCTTCAAGTTTTACTTCTAGCCATCACTGCTTCTAGGGGTGGCCAATAAGTTATTTCAGTTCATTACCCACTATGTAAAAGTGTTTATTTTAATACCTCCTTAAGCTCCAAGGGGCGATAAATGTAAAACCTTCAGCAACTGAATGACTTTCTCACAATTCAGCAATAATAAGGGTACATATTATTCTAGATGTGTAATGCACCAGATTTGAACAATTTTGAAGGATACAAGAGCCAAAAAAACAATCTGTCACAAACTATACCAACTATGGTGGCCACTTGTTAAACATTTGGCCAGCTTTGTTGCTGGCTTCCTTCAGAATTATTTGATAAATATATCATACAGACCCTATGGTTATAAACAGCTATATGAAGAGCAATAATTTCTGAAAACTGATCCATTAAGGGACTATCCCTTTCCTTCTGGCATGCCAAGAAGGTAGAAGGAGATAAAACCTACCAGCTCCTGTTTCTCATAATGGGACAGCAAGAGCTCTCATAGACAGCTGGGAGAAAAATACAAAAGTGCCAATTAAAAATCAGTTTACATGCCATTTCTGGCACAGGTGGTATTGATGTTTTAACTCCATTTGACTTAGTAACTTAGAACATATCTGCCTCTAAATAAAATTGTGACATAGAACTCCCATCCCTAAAATCTTGCTTAGTAAAGAATAGGGAAAATAACTTCCCTGCAATTATTATTTATCCTTGAATACATTTGATCTCACTGATTCTTTTAATCTGACTTCTTCTCTTTGGTACAAATTGTATACATCCCTATTCACTTTACTTTGGCTGCTTTTATCTCTTAAAAATACCAGTTTTCCTTACTTGCTTTGCATGTGTGCAAGTTATATGTGGGTTCCCCCCTTTCTTTAGTGAACACAAATATTTTATTCTTTTTATAGTGATCCTATAAATTCATAAACATTATCTTCCTAAATTTTATGATTTAAAATGCTCTCCTCAGCTCTGCCAACTGCAATTTTCACAACACTGATATACGTGCTATTTTATGCTTTTTATTAGAGTATGAGGTATTTAATTATTCTTGTATGATCTTTGGTATTTTTACTAGTAATAACTATAAATCAACTGCCATTCTTTAAAACAAATTTTAAAGATAAAGTTTAATAAATTTAAAAGGGCAATATCTGGTGAATGTGCTTTGCTAATGCTCTAAGTGAAAGTCTATAAATTGTAACAGCAAAAGACGACCACTTCTTGAAAGGCAAAGTTACCTTCCCACTCATCTCTGATGTGGTCTCTGACGTTCAGATGGATGCTGACATCTGCGCGAACCCGGGTTGGCCAGTTCTCGCCTATGCTGGGTTTGGCAACCTCCACCACAGTGAACGCCACGATGGGCTGGGCCATTCGCGCCCAGCCACCGAATACCACCCCGCCATACTCAGACTGCCTGGAAACCAGAAGCAGAAGACTGGTTACCCAAGCAAAGATCAACTTTTGCTCAACTTTGGACAAGTTAAACTAGTAACTAAGAATACATGGTTAGCTAGTATTTAAGCCCTAACATTAGTAACTCTTATTTCTAAACTAAAAACACCCCCTAAGTCTCAATATTTAGGAAGTATATATGGTAGGATGAAACAGGCAAACATGGCCCACAAAAGAAAGGGAAGTAGAGGAATGTCCCCCACATTCCCAGAAAAACATATAACTCTATGTACGTAAGAGATGAGCCATTTTGTCGAAGAATGAAATAATCCAGCACATTCAGTTTTATTTTATATTCTTACCCTCTTCCCCTCTTCATCAGGATAGTCTCAACTGTTTACATTTTATCTTATGTATTATAAATACTTCTATAAGTTGCTTCAAAAATCTTTTAGAACAAGCTAGACCTTAAGAAATTAAAAACAAGCAAATGACAATATCTATGCAAATGCTTTCTTTAGGGCACAATATTTAAAACACTGAAAAGACACTGCTATGGATGGCAGTGTGGGGAATCATCAAGCTAGTTGTAATAACCAGAACCACCAACAAGCAAATATTCATTCTTTCTTCTTATATTGGTGCTTTAGCTTTTACATTAAATAGTGTATTGGGGAAACCTGTAATACAAAAACTGCAGCAACACTCCAAAATTGGAAAGTACTCCCAAAAATGACACGCTTACAAAGATAAAGAAAACCTATATCCTAAGTAAAGGCTTTTGTAAATAACAGAAAATTATAAAGCTTCATAACATCAAAGAGTGAAACTAATTAAAAATAAAAGTTCTGCAATCCAATGACTTGGTCAGTACTAAAACAATTTCTAAAAGGCATTACCTTGTGTCTAAAAGCTTTTGTAATAACTTTCTATCACCTCCCCCATTTTTCACAACTTTATTGCAATATAGTTTATATACCATTAAATTCATTCACTGTAAATGTACAATAAATTTTAGTAAATTTACAAAGCTGTGCATCCATCACCACAATCCAATTTTAGAACATCTTCATCATACTTTAAAAAGATCCCTCTTGTCTACTTGCAGTCAACCCTTCCTACTCCCAAGCAACCACTAATCTACTCTCCCCAATTCTTTCCTCCTTTATAAAATCTACCTGCAACATGAGGCATTAAAAGAGTATAGATTTCTGATCCTCATAAGCACATCCTCTTTTACACTGCTCAGTAGTTTCAGTAGCCTAAAAACATGATTAGAACTACACAATAAGTAAAAATGCCTCTGCTACTTTTCCACCTTCAAGACATGAAACAGAAGGAAGCCCTATCCCCCAAGATCTCATAATTTTTAAGTTTCCAATAATGGGCAATTAGGAATGAAAATTTAGAAAATTTTATTATCAATAGTTATCTCCAAAATGTAACATTTTCTTCCACTAGCAGAAAATAATGTAAATTTTAAAAAATTGGGGCTTCCCTGGTGGCGCAGGGGTTGAGAGTCTGCCTGCCAATGCAGGGGACACGGGTTCACGCCCCAGTCCAGGAAGATCCCACATGCCGCGGAGCGGCTGGGCCCGTGAGCCATGGCTGCTGAGCCTGCGTGTCCGGAGCCTGTGCTCCGCAACAGGAGAGGCCACAACAGTGAGAGGCCCGCGTAACACAAGAAAAAAAAAAAAAATTATTAATAAACCATAAGAACTCCAAGTATTACTGCTTTATTTGGCATTTAAGTAAAATATAAATGAATTCTACTTGATGAGCTGCTAGTTACTAAGTCCCTACTTTGCAAAGTGATCAAAATTAGGTCCAGAGTCTGAGCATGTAAGTGCAAGGTAACCATAAATTATAAGGCAGCTTTCTGATCAAGCACTCCCCTGGGGTCCAAACAATGGGCAATAATTTCAGCAAAGCTGTGGGCAGAGACGATCAGCCAGTGGGTATACAAACTGCACAGCGCTAGCCTGCCCACTGACTCAACTGATTATTAAGTCAAAAACACTTTGTTGTGTTTTAGACTCTCACCCAGAGTAACTTTTCACATAATAATTAATTAAAAACTAGAACTGTGTATGAAATAAAATATGGAAGTGAAAAAAACATCATAATCACAGTGTCCATGCAGCTCTCTGTAATTAGGAAGGAGAGAAGCCTGGAAGATACCTGAATCAGTTCACACTCAAAATATGTTAAGCTTTTCACACAGAATACAGTATAATTGTACCTATGTATGCATGGTGTGACAATAATTTAATGAAAATTCATTTTACAGAATGATTTTACTCATTTACAGTCAACTGTGATATATAACTTATCTCCAATAATTTCATACCTAGAATGAAATAGTGAACGAAGGGCATTTCCCAAAGTTAGTCATGTCTAAAAAGCAAAATGAACCTTCACAAATCTTGTAATGCAGAGCTGCCTACAACAGAATGAAAGTCTTTTCTTAGCTAAAGGAGTTCCAGACAGAAGCTAGCAGGTGGAAAGCTGAGTTTAGGCAGAAAAGTTCTTCAAATAACGAAACCTACTCAACAGGCCCTAAAAGTAAATGCTGATGATTTAGTCTCTTCAAGGCAACCTATGGATGGAGGGCAGGGAAGATGTTCCAATGTTCCACTCTGTGCAATGTTCAGCTATGCCCCTCATCTCCTGCCAGGTCCTTTAGAGAGGCTGACTGAGACTAGTGGTGACAGCCACAAGAGCGGCTGGAGTAATAGAATACCCCTTTATCGTAAGCTTCTCCCAGGACTTAAACTGCCCTGCCTAGTACAGGCGTGCTGGCCAGCCCATACCCTTCCCTCTTTACCCTTTTACTAATGCCCAACCTCCTCCCCCCTACATTTCTCCCTCCCGCCCCACTTCCCAGAACAATGACCTCTCTCCTCTTACCCTCCGCCCCACTTCCAACGACCCAGATACATATTTTCTATTTTAGCACTTTGGATATACCTAATTCACATTCAAGAACTTCTCACAGAGTAAATATCTCATATTTTAAAGGGCATCTTCACCACAGATATATTATTTCTAATTACACATGTGAGGTTTCTGACAGAAGTACGTCAGTCACTGTTTGCATCTCTTCATTGCAAGTGGAACCCATTTACTAACCATGGCTTCATTCTGCTGACACTATCCTCGATGTCCTGCCTAATTTCATAAGTTGATTCTAAGCGGAAGAGATTAAAGTTCCTTAGGAGGTAATCATGAAGAGTCAAAAACTGCAAATTCAACTTGGGAAGAGCAAGACAACCTGAAAAGGAAAATAACATCCATATTTGAATTATTTGTTTTAATCAGACATCTGCTTTATGTATTAAAACAAGGCAGCACAAATTTGTTAAGAATCTAGTTTAATGGTGTCTAAAGTACAGCATATTTGATAAGGTCGTATTCTCATTTCCACACAGAAACTGAAACCAAGTTAACAAATGCCATCTATTAAGACTGGGAATAAAGGATGAATTTCATTAATACATGTAATCTGCACACCAATGACTCATATGCAAACAGTGCTTCTAAAAAGTATTTAAAGATACTTAAAACTAACACAAGTAAGTTTAAAAATTCTTTCTTTACCACCTAATTTGTATTTGGCAAATCTCAAAGTAAACAATGCTACTATAAACATAGCCCATGACCAAATTTACCAAGAAAACTGAATTAGTATATTACATTACACAACTCTATCTTCAGTGATCACTATGGTGCTCTGAACCTTTGCCATTTTGCTAGCCTTTAAGGATAAGGCATTGATTGTATGTTATTCCTGGAGTTATTTCCCTTCTCTGACAACATTAATGAACCATATTCTTTCCATTACCTTCACCTAACACTATTTCCCTGGGATAATAAGTAACAAGCACTCAGCACCAATATCAAAAAGGTCAAAAAAGAAGAACCCCAGGGACTTCCCTGGTGGTCCAGTGGTTAAGACTTCGCCTTCCAGTGCAGGGGGTGCGGATTTGATACCTGACCGGGTAGCTAAGATCCCACATGCCTCGCAGCCAAAGAACCAAAACATAAAACAGAAGCAATATTGTTAACAAATTCAATAAAGACTTTAAAAATGGTCCACATCAAAAAAATCTTTAAAAAAAAGAACCTCCAAACACATTTTACTAGCAAATCATATTATTTTCATCATCCCTATCCATACTCACCAAAGAAACAATGCATCTAAAAGCAAGAAACATCAATGTACAAAAATTTCACATCATTTGTTAGTAAACTCTGACTTATAATCTAATTCAATTTCTTTCAAGCCAGAAGCTGAAAGCATCTCTTTTGATGGCATACTTATATTAAAAAAAAAAAATTTAACATATCACTATTTTGTAACCCTCCCTGAATTAACAAATCTAGGTATTAAACAGCAATATCACAAAAACAGAGACAACCAGACATCACGTGCCTCTTGATGAAAGAATACACCACCACCAAGGATCTTGCCAAAGAGAGAATTCCTCTGCTTGATCAAGCCAATTTGTAGAAAAAATAAATAAAGAGCAGAGGGACATGTTGAACTGTACTGTGAGTAGTCAATTAGAAAAATCTAGACTGTGGAAAACTATACAGATCAAACAACTCAGGGTCTTCAACAGACAGAAAAGAAAGGGCTACAGTTGGTACCCGTAAAATAAAAAGCATCTTAATATGTACAGGACTGACTACGGTGTCTAGGGATGCACAACTGAGTAATAAAACTATGAAGAAATAGTGAGACATTAAAAGTCAAGAATGTGAGACTATAAAAGTCAAGAAATGGTTACTTTGCAGTGGAGGGAGAAAGCAGTAAGTAGGAAGGGGTACACAGGAGGATTCTGGGATAGCTGACAAGGTGATTATAAGAGTTTTAGGGTATTTCCCTTAAGATAATTAGTAAAGCTCTATCTTTATTTTGTGTGGGCTTTCTATATTTGTGTTTATTTTACAATAAAAAGGTTTTAAAAAGGCAACACTTTACAGAGACTTTCTTTACAATTCTTATACTATATTTTTTAAATATCTGCCCCAATTTCACACTTATTTTCTCTCCTTGGGAGCTGGAAGCAGCTTGCATAATTGTGCTGGATTGGCTTTGATCTTTGCCTATCTCACAGCATTGAATACAGAGCCCCACAAGCACAGTTTCACCCATGGTCAGTGAAGAACCATGGCAAGACAGGTACAAAGACAAATTTTGAGAAGTAATTCTTTTTACTTAACTTCATTAATCATAGGAGCGAAAGAAAAGCAACACTTTATACTAAGCAAAATATGTTTTAAACTCAGACCAACATCACTGAATAGTACCAAAAGCTAGATATAAGACTGTTTACATTTTCAAGGACACAAACTTTTCATTAAAAAGACAAAATATTCTTAAGTGCTATTCATACATATATGATCACAAATGCTTTTAGTACGAACAAATTAGAAAAGTGAGAAAGCAATGCATTAATCACTGTCAGGATATAAAAAGATATGAAGACTGATTATTCTGAAATCTTGTACAATTTTAGTGCACTGGGTTTATTGGAATTATGGCTCTAGGATATGATTTATTGGATATGGCTCTAGGATATGATAAATTGACTCTGAAGAGACAATTTTCTTTTAAATAAATATACCAATACCTATATTGGTGATCTCTTTAAAATAGCCACATCTCTACTAATCATGACACTGTTGCTCAAAAAACTTCCAGAAATTTTTTTTTGAAATATGCCTTCAAAATGTGTCAGAATGCACTTTGGCATATACTCAATTGTGGCAAATTCTCATCATTAGAGGATAAGCATTTAGAAACCAATCTGTTGAAAGAGGTAGATGAACATACTAGGCGATACTACTCTGGATCAAAACTAAGGGTTTATCTTAACTAATGACAATGTCTTTCTTTTGAAGGTCATTAGCTGGCTCTACAAGGAATTCAAAAGAGCCTCTAGAAAAGGCTTTGAAAAATAAAACACTACCAAATAAAGCCTGCTACAGTGACATAATGAAAGCTACACTTCTTGTATTATTAGGTCTCCTGAACACACAGCTTTACGGGCACATTTTATACAGGATGATACACACACACACACAAATACACATTTCATTAGGCAATGCTTAAATTTAATAAAAATCCTTAATGTTAAGCATTCAAAACACTGAATAGTTTCTAGCTTCTAAAGTTGAACTTGAGGGTACCAGAAAATTACCCTAATGTATATAGCAGATAGGAGTACGTTCAGTTATATATGATGAATTCTAAACTAAGTTTCATGTTACATCTGAATACTGTACTTCGTTACCATACCTTCCCCAGAATAGTACTCAGTTGGGACAATATTTTCATCCCATATGATTTTTTCGGTTGGATACAAAGGCATCTGGTTCAACTGCTGAATCTGAGAAATTCGACGCTCATGACGAGATACCTAAAGGAAACAGGTTTAGAAAGAAAGTCAGAAGTATCTTTTTTCAATCAAAATAATTTATGGAGAAATTCAACACAAAGTATGGAATGAGAACTTTCATGTCTTTTGAGTTATTGTAGCACTTAACAAGAGATTTTTTTTTCCTTTTTTCATGTTCTCCACAAATCAAAGAAGAAAGAGGTACTGATTGTGATGGACTTCGGAATCAGACAGATCTGAGTTCAACACCTAGCACCTCTATTTATGGGCTATGTGAAAGCTGGGCAAGTTACTTCAAACTCCCTGATTTTAGTTTCCTTTTCAGTAAAGCAGATTAAAATGTCACTCCCTTCTTAGGTTTCTTATGAAAATGAAGTGGAATATCGTAAAATAATGTCAAAGTGTCTGGCACATGACAAGACCTTAAAATCCACAGCAACACAGCATTCACCAATGTAAGAAAAAAAAAATGGGAGCCCTAAGTCCTAGGTTACAGTTTTCATTCTTGTACTAACTAGCTAAATAATCTGGATAAGTTTACTAATAACTTGGCCTCAGTCTTCTTTGTAAAACGAGAGAGTTGTACTTGATGTTCTCTATGTACCCCTCCATTGTTAATACTACAGTGATCTACCTCAAATACAGAAATAAGTTTGTTACCTAATTAAGAGATGCCAAAATAATGATATATTTGAAAAATGGGTCACATTCTTTTCAGTAGATAGTATTGTTTTAGGAAAGAAGACAGTGTGATATCATCTAAACAATATGCATAGTTGAATTTTTTAATCATATTTGGTTGGATATTAGAAGATTCTAAAGCCTGAAAAACTCCTTTAAGAGGGGGAGGAAATGAAAGATAATGCTGTAGCACTATAAATTTTAAAAACTGTTTTCTTTTCACGTAACTATTTAAATTTTAAGGATGAAATCTTAGCTATAAGACCCTAAAAAGCATAGATAGGATCAACTTTATACTCAAACCTATTTTCCATTAGAAAGTTCCTGGAAAAGTCCCCATTTCTTTCTATAGTAAGGATTTATTATTAATCTCCAAAACCTGACTTACCAGAGAAGATTTTACATTATCAGAAAACAGGACAAGGAATTTTTAGAAAGCACTTGTAGTCAGAGACAACAAAAAGTGATTTGTAAGAAGGAAGGGGAAGATAGTGACCCAAGACATACATTTCATGCAAGTAAATATATCGATAAAAAAGTATTTTCTATACTTGAGTTAATTTAAAACCCTTCCCAAGGATTTCTCTCCAAATGGCACTTAAACACCTGTCACCAGGCTTAAAACACCTGCTACAAATAGTTTCCTGTTACTACCCCAAAATAAGCATATTATCTTCCTCTCTACAGTAAGGAACTGTATTTTATACCCTGTATTAGAAGTATTAGCTTGAAATATGTTACAAAAACATGTGCCCATTATTGTTCCATATGTGTAAAAAAATGTATTTACAAATCCATGCAGTGTACATTTGTATAGGTATAAAAAATGTCTGAAACGTATAAAAGACAACTCAACCTTATAGCAGTCAGCAAACAAAAAATTAAAACAAGTTTTTTTTGTTAACCCAGGAGACTGGCAAAACTGAGGCGACTCAGCATCCAATGCCGAAAAAGGCTTAAGGAGACATACTTTAGTACACTGTTGATGGGAACATACAGCTTTTGGAGGACAGTTTGGCTGCATCTTTTATCTTTTAAATAAGCACATCAAATAATTTCACTTCTGGGTACCTCTCCTAAATGTCCACATATGGGCACAAAGAGGCATATATTAAGACTGCATCATTATTTGTACTAGTGAGCATGCAAACAACCTAGATATTCATAGTGGCGTATGGTTAAATACTCATCCACTTTATGAAATATCTCACGGAAGTTTAAAAAATAAAGTATATCCCTTCCCCTCAGTTTTGCTATGAACCTGAAACTGTACTAAAAAAAATAAAACCTCACACAAAAAAGTATTAGTTTAAGAGCTGATGCTCAAACTAATACTCATTTCCCAAAATGCTTGAGAAATCCCTTAGAATTCTTAAACCACTAAGTCGGTAATAACTTTTTCTATTTTTAAACATTCCTGAGCTCTCTAGTGATAAAGGTATGGCTTAATATTCAAGGTACTATATTTAAATAATAACTTAAAAATAAACAGATAAATAGATAGCTATCTCTGTGTGTGTGTGTGTGTGTGTGTGTGTGTGTGTGTGTGTGTGTGTAAGTATAACTGTGATCTCTTAAAGGCAGGAACAGTGTCGGCCATCTCTGTATCCCCAGTGCTTGAATCCAGTGCCTGACACAGATGTTGCTCGTAAATATCTGATGGAACAAATCCATGCTATAAAGCAGTTTTAAGAGGTAAGAGACTTGAAAAAAGAAATCTAAGAGATGAAAAAGAAATCTGACAAAATCAAATGATGATATAGTTCCCAAACAAGCAGGCATTACCTACCAATTTTTTAGCCCAGAAAAAAATCTGTACCAACCTACATCTTTAAGAATGATTCAAAAAAGTAGGGAAAACCACATGCAAAATTCAAAGAACATTAATATTTACCAACAATTCTAGAAGAAATTCTTTATCAAAAGTCGTGTCTTCACCTTTAGGAAGAGTTGGTAACAAGCAGAGGTATGATGCCACCTGGTGGAGTGTATTTGAACTGCAGAATAAAGAATATTCCGATCAGAATATTTTATTACAATTTAATTCATTTTTGAAACATAACTTTACAGATGGCTTAAAAATTTTTACGTAGAAAATATAATCCTATGACACAAGCAACAGATATATGAAATCAGCAAAGAGTTAAACCCCTAATACAGAATTCTCAAATGGTCTTCTGCAAACTTCTCATGGTCCCCAAGATTGTTTCAGGGAAGCTACAAGGACAATACTTTTTCATATTAATACCAAGACATTATTAAGTTTTTTTCTCACTGTCTTTACATATACAGTGACAGTGTGATAATGGGTAAAACTGGTGGCATGGATCAAGGCAGTGTCACCAACCAGTACAATAAGTGGTCACAGCATTCCTTACTGTGACACAGTTATTAAACAAACAAAAAAAACCCCACCACTTTTGTTTAAAAATGTCTTTGATGAAAGAGTAAAAAATTATTAAGGTTATTAAATTTGGACTTGAGTATCTGTTTTTTAAAAAATCTGTGTGTCAGAGTGGGAAGTACACATTTTGCACACAATTTTTACTTGTGTAAAAAGAATGTTTGTCAGAACGACTGACAAACTAGTTACTCAGAGTTGAATAACAGCAAAAAATCTGAACAAAATAAACCTAACTTCAAGGAAAATAATTGACAGTATATGTTGCCAAAGATAAAATTTGAATTTCAGAGTGAAAAACTGAAATTTTGAAAAACTTGCATTTGCCACTACTTACCTGACAGCTTTCAACCACTCAAATACAGTTTCATTATCCCCCAAAGCCCCTCAAACTCTCTATCCCTGTCCCTGGTAACCACTAATGTGTTTTCAATCTCTATAAATTTGCTTTTTCCAGAAGGTCAAATAAATGGAATCATACATTATGTAGCCTTTTGACGCTGGCTGCTTTCACTCAGCATAATACATTTGAGATTCACCCACACTGTTGTGTGTATCTGTAGTTGGTTCCTTTTTATTGCTGAGTAATAATCCATTAAATGGATATTTCACAATGTGTTTATTTACTCACCAGTTGAAGCATATTTATATAGTCCAGTTTTTGACAACTATAAATAAAGCCACTATATATATTTCTGTACATATTTTTCTATGAATGTAAGTTTCCATTTCTCTTGGGTATGTCTGTGAGAACACTAGATCACACGGTAAGCACATGTTTCTGCAAGAAACTATCAAATTTTTCCAAAGTGGCACTACCATTGTGAATTCTCATCAGCAATGTATGAGAATTCCAGTTGCTCCACATACCGGTCAAGAGTTAATACACCGTTGTTTTTATAAATAATTCTAATAGGTACATAATGATATCTCATTATGATTTAAATTTGCTTTTCCTAATGACTAATGATGTTAGGCATCTTTCTATAGGCTTATTGAAATCTATATATCTTCTTTGGTGAAGTATCTGTTCAAATCTATAGCCATTTTTTTATTAAGATGTCTTCTTATAATTGAGTTCTGAGACCCAGATACCAGTCCATCATCAGATATGTATTTAGCCAATATTTTCTCCCAGTTTTCGGCTTGTCTTTCATTCTCTTAACAATGTCTTTCAAATAGAAATTTTTAATTTTGATGAAGTTCAATTTATCAGTTGTTTCCTTTAAAGACGGTGCCCTGGTGTCTACAGAAATCTTTGCAGAAAGCACAATCACAGAGATTTTCTCCTATATTTCCTACGTTTTAATTTTGATATTTAGGTCTACGATTCATTTTGAGTTAATTTTTGTATCAGATGTGAGGAATGGGTCAAGTTTCATACTTTGCATATGGCTGTCCAGTACCACTGCTGAAATTATCTCTTTTCCACTGAGTTGCCTTGGCACCTTAGTCAAAACCCAACTAACTGTATACGTGTGGTCTATTTCTGAACTTGACCCTGTTCCAGTGATCTATAATGTATACCCTGTTTTCAATACCACAATGTCTTGATTACTTTAACTTTATAGTAAGTCTTGAAATTAGGTAGTGGAAATTCTCCAATTTTGTTCTTTTTCAAAATGGTCTTGACTATTCTAATTCCTTTGCCTTTCCATATGAGTTTTAGAATAAGCTTGTCAGTTTCTATCAAATATCGTGCTGGGACTCTGACTGGAACTGAATTATATCTATAGATCAAATTGGGCAGAATCCACACCTTAACTGAGTCCTCTCATCCATGAACAAGGTGTATCTCTCCATTTTTAAAATCAATTCACTTTAATTGCACAGACTTCCTTAACATGGTTTCAGATACCACAACGAAACTTTCAAGAAATCTATCAACTGTCAAGTTTTGATATGTATCAAAGAATAATATTCCTAAATATGAAAAAGCTTTTAAAATAAACTTCCCTCTGTGTAAGAGTGGATTATCTTCATTTACTTCAGGCAAAATAACATCTTAAAACAAACTGAAACCAACAACAGATCTGCAAATCCAACTGTCTTTCATTAAGCCAGACATTAAAAAGATATGCAAAACTGTAAAACAATGCTACTCTTCTCACTATGTATTCTTTTTTTCAATATGGAGTATATATTTTTCATTAACAATATGTATGAAATATACAATGGATTTTACTTGATTTTTAAAATAAATTAAATATTTAAAATTTCTCTACTTTTAATTTCTAATGTAGTAAATATAATGGCTATAATCCACATTAAAAAAGTTCTTTGTGATCCTCAATTATTTGTAAGAGTATAAAGGAGCTCTATGGACAAAAATAAATTCCCTGGACAGACTATACAGCTATTAAATGTAAGAAAAAAAATCTACAAAAGTGCTTAAAAAATATAATATTTTTTGTAATCTTTTGGTGAAGAAGGCCTTCTAAATAAAACATTTGTGGGCTTCCCTGGTGGTGCAGTGGTTGAGAGTCTGCCTGCCGATGCAGGGGACACAGGTTCGTGCCCCAAATCGGGAAGATCCCACATGCCGCGGAGTGGCTAGGCCCGTGAGCCATGGCCGCTGAGCCTGCACGTCCGGAGCCTGTGCTCCGCAGCGGGAGAGGCCACAACAGTGAGAGGCCCGCGTACCACAAAATAAATAAATAAATAAATAAAATAAAACATTTGTTATTGTTATTAAAAAGAAGACTGAAAGATGTGATTAAAAATTTAAAACATCTGTAATAACAAAATATACCATAAACAAAGTTTAAAAGGGAGAAACTGAGACAAAATAATTGCAACAGAACTAGACAAAATAATATCCAGGTTCCTGGATATATAATATAAATGTTCCTTATTTTAAAAAATCAATAAAATGAGAAACAATGGAATACAAAATAGCAAAGGATAACAATCAGAAAGTAACATACAATCACAGAATGCAAGTAAAACAATGAGAATCTTTTTGTCCTTGGATTGGCAAAAATGAAAAACTAATTTACCTAGTGTTGGAAGGGAGAGAAATAAATCTTCAAACACTATTGATGTAAGTGTATAATTGGCATTTCTTTGGAAGATAATTTAGCAATATGTAACAAAATTTAAACACATAACCCCTTTGAGTCAGCCATTCTGCTTCTGGGAATCAGTACTAAAATTTAAAAAATAGAAGTAAAAAGAATGTTCATTGCCTAATTGTTTGTTATAGTCAAAAAATTTTAAATTAAAGATCCGTCAATAGGTGAGTGATTAAAAAATAGTGTGGTAGGGCTTCCCTGGTGGCGCAGTGGTTGAGAGTCCGCCTGCTGATGCAGGGGACACGGGTTCGTGCCCCGGTCTCGGAAGATCCGACATGCCGCGGAGCGGCTGGGCCCGTGAGCCATGGCCGCTGAGCCTGCGTGTCAGGAGCCTGTGCTCCGCAACGGGAGAGGCCACGATGGTGAGAGGCCTGCGTACCGCAAAAAAAAAAAAAGTATGGTAGACCTGTTCAACAGAACTCAATGCCATTATTTAAAAGAAGGAAGTAGACGTGTGTGTTACTGTAAGTCACTACATATCCTCATATGAAAATGAATGACCAGACCAATCTCAGTTTGCTTCAGTTTAAATAGCCAATTAACTACATATAAATTCTCCCCAGAGTTAAGGAAAATGAGGAGATAACAGAGCACAGTGGTCAAAAGTTAGGGCTCAGAATAAAAAAGAATGAAATCTTGCCATTTGCAACAACATGGATGGACCCTAAGGCCATTATGCTAACTGAAATAAGTCAGAAAGAGAAAGACAAATACTGTATGCGTCACTTATATGTGGAATTTAATGAGTCACTTATATGTGGAATTTTAAAACAACCTTTCCCCCCCGCCAAAAAAAACCAAGCTTACAGAAACAGGGAACAGATTGGTGGTTGCCCGAGGCAAAGGTGGGTGAAACGGTAAAGGAGATCAAAATGTACAAACTTCCAGTTATAAAATAAATAAGTCATGGGTATGTAATTGTACAGCATGGTGACTATAATTAGTAATAGTGTACTGCATATTTGCAAGTTGCAAAGAAAGTAGATCTTAGATGTTCTCACCACAAGACCAAAAAGTTCTATATATATGGAGATAAATGTTACCTAGACTCGTGGTGATCAATTTCACAATAAATACAAATATTAAATCATTGTGTTATACACCTGAGACTAATATAATGTTTTATGTCAATTATACTTCAAAAAAAAATAATTAGGGCTCAGAAGTCAGACTACCTAGGTTCAAATCCTATCTTTGGGGCTTCCCTGTTGGCGCAGTGCTTAAGAACCCGCCTGCCAATGCAGGGAACACGGGTTCCAGCCCTGGACCAGGAAGATCCCACATGCCGCGGAGCAACTAAGTCCAGGCACCACAACTACTGAGCCTGCGCTCTAGAGTCCATGAGCCACAACTACTGAGTCCGTGTGGCACAACTACTGAAGCCCGTGTGTCTAGAGCCCATGCTCCGTGACAAGAAGCCACCGCAATGAGAAGCCTGTGCGCTGCGATGAAGAGTAGCCCTCACTCGAAGCAACTAGAGAAAGCCTGCGTGCAGCAACGAAGACCCAACGAAGCCAAAGATAAAATAAAATAAATTTATATAAAAAAAAAATCCTATCTTTGCCACTTACTTGCTGTGTGACTTAGGCAAAGTACTCAACTCTTCTGTGCCTCGGCTACCTTATATGTAAAATGGTACCTACTCCTCTCACATGAATATTTTGAGAATTAACTTATTTATATACAGTAGAGTATCTATCACAAAGTAAATAAATGTATGCTACTATTGCTATTTTCAAAAAAGTATACTTAACAGAGATGCCAGAGAACATTACAATTTAATAAATTTTAAACATGCAAAATTTTTCTTATGCCTAACCTCTAATATCACATAGGATGAACATTTACCGGTTTCTGTTGTATGTTGTTTACGACTGATGGGATACCAGCTTATATTCTACTCTAAAAAAATTTGAGATCTAGGAAAAATATATGTTACGAAAAATAAAAATTTTACCAAAATAAAGAGAAGATGTATAATTATATTTAAGTGACTCAAAGATAACAAATGCTAGAGAGAAGCACTAGTTCTAGTTGTCAATAAACAGTAGTGCAACAAGTAACATCACCTAAAGTAGTGCAAAAATAACTAAAACCAAAAAAGAAAATTAAAATTCAGTTGTCCTTTCATATTGCCTTACCTAAGAGGTCCAAAAAACTTGATCAAGGATTCCCGAGTATCTACTTCTGCAACATTTGAGAGGGCAAAATCATAAAGTTCAGGGAAATGTGCAAAAGCAGCTCTCTAGAAAAGAACAGAATTAATTAATTAATTAATGCCTACATATTAATAAATTATAACTTATATACTGCATAATGGAAAAAAAATTTTTTTAATTAATGCAATTCTCTTTCTTATATGCTTCTCATATGTGACCTCTGCCTTATTCAAAAGCATTAGATACAATGGGGAAAAAAAACAGAATTGTTCTAGCCGGAGAGTACAAAGAATCAATGTTCAGTTTCTGATTTCTAAAACTGTATTTTGAATATAAAGGAAAATAGCCAGGAAGGCCAGCTTCACTGACAGGAGAAGAGAAAGAACAAAACAAAACACTTTATGATCAAGAATTGGCCTAACAAAACCATAAGAAAGTCTCAAGGGCAACTCCCAATGAAGATGTATCTCAAGGGAGAGGCCTACAGCACAGTGTGCTTGTGCGCTGCTTTACTTTGGAACTCTGGAAAGAGAGAACCTCGCAGGGTAACACCTCCAACCTACGTGGGGTAAGCTGCAAGGAAACAGAAAGAGCAGCATCACGCTGATTTGATTAAGTGTGTGTGAAATAACATTCTTAGTCCTCCGTGATGCTCATGTGGCACTGGGAAGATCCACAAGTTTTCATGTGCTCTGTACTGGATGACACAGAAGGTTGCAAAGGTTATCCATGAGTCTGCCATGAAACAACTACAGGCAATGGCAAAATGACCCTGAAACCAAGCCTGAAAGTGAGCTGCCTGAGCTAGGAAATGAAGGCGAGTCAGCTCCCAGGAGGACTCCAGCACCATCGAGAACAAGGGCTGGGGGGCTTCCCTGGTGGCGCAGCGGTTGAGAGTCCGCCTGCCGATGCAGGGGACACGGGTTCGTGCCCCGGTCCGGGAAGATCCCACATGCCGTGGAGCGGCTGGGCCCGTGAGCCATGGCCGCTGAGCCTGCACAATGGCAGAGGCCACAACGGTGAGAGGCCCGCGTACCGCAAAAAAAAAAAAAAAAAAAAAAAAAAGAAAAAAAAGAACAAGGGCTGGGGCCTTGTCAGTAGGCTGACAACCAAGCTCCAAGGGCGCAGTCATTGTGCCTTGCTGGTGGCCAAGAGAACAGCCACACACCACACCCGCTGTGGTCACTTCAAGGGCAGAGGCAGAAGGACAAAAACACTAATGTTCTGAGAAAAGCAGGAAAACATGTCTGAGCTGATTATGAAAGACAATTTGAACTTAAGTTTGGCTGAGTCTTCACCCAAAGAAAGACTCTTTAAAATGTAAAGAACTGAATTACTTTAAATTGAGAAATAAAAGCTGCCACCAGACAAAACTGAGTTCAAGAGCAAAATGTGCTCAGTAATAGTAACAAAGGTACTTTTGGGGCACATCTGAGCTGCACTGGTAAATTTCAGTCCCATTACATGTGTTTATCTTTGAAATGTACAAAGCACTTACACATACTTTATCAAGTTGAAATACCCTTTCAGAAAATAAAACTGATACTTAAACACACTAGACTGGCCCAGTAACTAATATTTTTTGAGTGTCAAATATCAATATACTGAGTCTCAAGATTGAGAACTATAAAAGAAAGCATTCTTTTTCATGAATCCATCAGAATTAGCAATATTTTAAAAATTCAAGATGAACACACTATTAAATTAGTACCTTTCCTATTTGTACTACATAAAACCTAAATTATTTATGACTCAACTTCATGGAGCAGACGCAAAGGCTATAATGCATTTCAATTACCTGTAAAGAAGTAATTCTATCATAGTGAATCGTAGTCATCTCATTCTCTGTCAGAGCATTTCCAGTCTGATCATTAATCTCAAAACCAGTATAGAACTTAAGCATGTCCAAAAGCTGAAAGGATACACTTAAATTAATAAACTGTGTAAACATGAGAACAAGAAAGCAAAAATACGACAGTATTAAAAATAATAAAATCCACATACCTTCTTAGAGGTACTGAAAAGCTTTGGAATGTAAACACTGCAACAAACATTTCAGCACATGTACAAACGGGTTTTATTTATGTGAGCATAAAGTATATGCCTTGTGAACAAACTGTTAAGTCTATTTCATACACATGGTCTACTTCTACAGGAAAGAACTTCAACTGCAATCCCAATACTAAAGAGACATTAAGGAACTAATCAAAGAAAGTCAATCATTTTAATGGAAAAAAAAATCTATCTATATAGAACTATACCATTAGAGGGAACTCCTGAGGTCTTATGCCACTTAAAATTTTCTGATGAGGGTTTTGCAAGTCACAATTAGAGATACTCTTCTCTATACTTCTATTAGAAAAAACAGCAAGGTGGGAAAAGCTAAGCTATTCATTCCTCTCTTCGGTCTCCATAACCATCAAGCTTTCTTTGGCTTAGTTCCTGGTGCTTTAAGAAGGCCTGCTTTCCCCCTGTGCTGGCAGTATCAACAGAATCAATAGAATTTGGGGCTCCATTCACCCCAAATCTTTATTATTCTTAATTCTAATCTATGGCAGATCAGATATTAGGATTTTTTAAATTAATTTTTATTGGTGTATAGTTGATTTACAATGTTGTGCTAGTTTCTGCTGTACAGCAAAGTGAATCAGTTATATGTATACGTATATATACTGTTTTTTAGATTCTTTTCCCATACAGGCCATTACAGAGTATTGAGTAGAGTTCCCTGTGCTATATAGTAGGTTCTTATTAGTTATCTATTTTATATATAGTAGTGTCTATGTGTCAATCCCAATCTCCCAATTTATCCCCCCCCCAGATATTAGGATTTTAATGTATTTTAATATATGAAGCAAATCACTGGGTAAAATTAATAAGAGAATAGGAAAAAAAGGAATGCTCACAGATACAAGATAAAAGAATTCTTAGGACAGTGTGCAAATACACACACGAAAATTTTATCTCCAGCTGTGATCTGAAAGGCGAGTGTTAGAAGTTTGTTAGAAGACTTTTCTTCTGGATGACATTACAGGAAATGGGAAACCTTAATAGTGTGTCTTCCTACCCAAGGCAGTAAACAAAGTTCACTTGCCTTCCAGCTCAAGGCAGCAGTCTAAGTGTATATGTACTTCCACACTATCAACTGCCTCTGTCACCCTTGTCTTATGCAAAGAGAACCACAATATTAGGGCACAGTTCACTCGAAAGTAATGCTTATCATCTATTATAGTCCACAGTGCTTACTGACATAGAATCAAAATATATATAAGTATGTGGGACTACATCACACATAATTTAGTCCAATAATAAAATCACATATGATTAACAAAACGTTTATCTGAATTACCTAATCCCCTCAAATTTAAAATGCTTAAGTGTTTTACTGTTTACATTAATAAAATGAATATTCAGAAGAGAAAAAAAGGTTATAATATAAAATTAGTATAGGCCACCTATACAAGAAGGCATCCGTTTTGTATATTAAGACTTGGTTTTACTTTTTTTTTTTTTTCGGCGGTACGCAGGCCTCTCACTGTTGTGGCCTCTCCTGTTGCAGAGCACAGGCTCCGGATGCGCAGGCTCAGCGGCCATGGCTTATGGGCCCAGCCGCTCCGCGGCATGTGGGATCTTCCCGGACCAGGGCATGAACCCGTGTCCTCTGCATCGGCAGGTGGACTCTCAACCACTGCACCACCAGGAAAGCCCTGGTTTTACTTTAAAATGACTAATGAGGAATTTACATCATTCAATTCGGTATTTAGCAAAATATATGTTGCACCATGCCCCAGTACTCCCAGGTGCATGGCAAAGAAAGAAAAGATTGACTTAGAAATGAAAACAATAAATATGATCAGATCCACCAGTGCTCACCTGGGAAAAAAGATGGCCATCCTCTTCTCTACGAACAAGATTGGAAAGGTAACAGTGAACCAAAAGGTGGGAGTCATCCAGGATGGTATTAAACCAGCGTCTTGTGGGGAGTAGGGCCTAGAGAAAATAATCACCACAGCAATAAGTCTGCATGCTCTCCCAGCTACAGGTGAAGTCTACTGATACATAGTGCAGAAGTGTTAATCACAAACAAAGCACCCTCAGCCCGCCAAGACACTCCGCACAAAGCAAAGCGTCTGGTCCATGCTGTAAATAAATTCAGTGGTAATGTTTCTAAATAAAATCCAGCATTAGAAGAAATCTCAGATACCCCGGCCACTAGTTTTCAAACAAAATCCTATATGAAATCCCAATGTGTATTGTGTGCAGGTTCAAAAATGGGAAAAAGGGAGTGGAAAACCCTAAATGGAGATCCCTTTCTCAGTTTCCTCTTCCCGTATCATTCTATGACAGTCAGAAAGACAATACTGAGAAACTATGACAATCACAGTTTGGAAACCACTAATCTAGTCAAATACCCTCATGTTAAAGGGGAGGTTACCGAGATCCTCAGAGATTATAGTTACGGGCAGAGCTGGAATCTCAATGAAGATCTCATGAATGACTGCGAGTCCAGTACTCTAATCCTCATGTCTAGAAACCACCCTAGCTCTCCTGATAAGGAATGAACAGAAAGGATTTTCTTTCAATTTTCTGCATTAAAGAGCGAGAGGAAAGGAACGGAAATGAATTCAATCTGAACTATACCAACTCTGCATCTGAACTTTGTATCAAAATCTTGCACCTAGCAGCATGAAATCTTTTTTAAAAATCTTAATTTTAAAAATTGACTATAGCAAGCAGCTGTATCTTTCTTCATCAATAATATTAGGCACATTTAGAAAAGTGAGATTATTAAAGCCATAAATCTATAACTTCAGCCCTTTTTAAAACTCTACGTAGGGGTATTAAATTTGACACAAAATAAATTGCCATTGCTGGACTCATGTTTAATAACTACACTAAATAATGTTTTTTATACAAATGCAGCCATTTGACAGTCATCTGAAAACTTCAAGAGTCAATCACTTTTGACTTTCTTCTCTATAAGACATTTTGAAATAGGTACAAACAAACTAAGGCCAGTTTGAGGTAAAGAAATATTTCATATATAGTCACAGGCTTAATCTTAGCCTCCTTAATGATTATGTAACAGAAGTCACTGCACACTTCTTACCTCTAGATCAATCATAAGTTCAATAAATCTTTCACAATAATGAACTTTGTCCATAGTGACAGGTTCTAGACATAACAGAGAAAACATGTTAAAACTTTCTTACTTAGGGCGTTTTATGGTACTATATCTTAAAATTGGCAGTTATTTAGTTATTTCAACAAGGTTATTTGTCTCATTCATCAGGATTGGACTAACTATGGTTCAGAGCACAGACCTCACATATATTTCAAAAAGGGCAGGCCTTACCCTTACAGTAAGCTCTATAAATATGAGAAAATGAAAAATGCAGCTTAGATGAGAGACACATTTTAAAAATCAGACATGCAAAAATATTTTTAAAGTGTTAATTTTTAAAAATGTGTACCAAGTGATTAGATGTTGAAAAAACTTGAATAGAAAAACTAGAAAGGCAGTTTTATCTGTTATTGACCTACTTTCCTTATTTTCTTCACATACTAAACATCTAGAATTTCTTTCATATGCATAACACATACACGTATGTGTACCTGTATACACACAAAGATATATATATATATATATATATATATATATATATATATATATATATATCTTTAAAATGCACAGAAAATGGGTGGGGAAGATACAAAACAAACTAATTAAAGGGACAATTTTTGTGACTTTTTTTCACTGTACATGTATTAACTGCCATTAAAATGTCAATGACACATAGAGCAATAAAATATTTTTTAAATCACTATCTTGTGTTATTCACGAGCATTAATGTACTATTTTTAAAAACATTTTTGTTTTTAAAAGAATTACAACCTTGTGACATGACATGCTTTCGGATTACAAATGTCTTTTTTTTCTAATGTCAGAAAATGTTCTGCTATTTTACCAGCTGAAACCAACCTGACAAGACTGTTTCAATTGAAAAGGAGATAATTTCAGGGTCCCTAGGCTAAGGACTCCCAGCAGCAAATAAAGCAGTGCTAGACCTGTAGAAGGCGTCCTACAAATGCTTAAATAAATCCACTCTTTTACTTGTAGCATACAGGAAAATAGAAGGCTTTATGTGAAGAAAGAAATATGAATACTTTTGTAACTAACACATGCCCATAATCCAAACCCTAAAATAACATAACTATAGAATTTCACAGCTGGAAAAGACCTCAGAGAACATCTGTACTAGCTCTTCATTTTCCAGGTAAGAAACTGAGGACCAGAGGAAAATGACTTGATAAAAGTATAGAACAAAGTAATGGCTGGTTAGAACTGGAATCCAGGTTTTCTGAGACATAGTCTAGGTCACACAGCCACTAAAACTAAAGAATTTAAAGGAGCGACTTTTAAATTAAATCCATTCAAATCGGTCCTCTGTTGTATCTTTTCTTCCTTATTACTGTCAAAGGAAAATAATTTTGTCCAAAATTTTAAAAGTGAACAAGACCTGTATTTGTATTTTTATTTATTGCTTGAGAAAATTACCAGCAATGGCCTATTTAATATTAGAACGTGATGCTTGGTACTCAATTTCTGAGTTCTGGTGGATAAAACAGCATATTTTTACACTAATTGGCCCTACTAGGCATAATTCTTCAGAGCTGAAGCCCTGTTATTTCAGTTTCAGACATCAATATATCCTTATTGTTTGCTTTTTATGTGTATTGTGTATTTTTCCTTTCTTCTGATAGCAGTCCTGACATCGCAGACCATCCTACACAGATTTCCTTTATAACAATTGATATGGACAGGTTGTCTGTAATGACCCTGTAAAATGAAACTACACAAAATCTTTTTTACTCTTTTATAAATTAGTTTTCTGTTCCCTAACTATATATTCTATCTGTTTTTATGCCCTCTCTGAACTGGCACACTATTTTCGTCACCTTGTTGGTTCCTTTGCCAGAAAGTTAACAAATTTTGATTAAAGCTCAAGATCAATCTAAGAAATTTTGTTTTCTGACAATATATTATGACAATGGCAACAGTTAGTAGTTTATAGGATGTTAAAATTACTGCAGGTCCTATATTGTTGTATTTACTTGACTTTCAAACCTTTCTACGTGACATCAACTTTTTTTTGGGGGGCATGCTGCGTGGCTTGTGGGATCTTAGCTCCCCGACCAGGGATCAAACCCAGGCCCGCAGCAGTGAAAGCACTGAGTCCTACACACTGGACCATGAAGGAATTCCCAAGATGACATCAATTTTTATGACCCTAATTGTTACAGACATTACTGGTTCTCATTATTACTATTTGTGCCAAGGAAACCAAATCTACATCCTCTTTCCAGGTTTAAGGTTCTTAACTGAAAGATTTAAATACACAAATATTAAGTGATATAGATTACAAGCATATGACAAATTTTTCTTTATACTGATGCTGGTAGTAATACTGATATTATGCCCCAAATCAGGTACCATAAATTAGCATTTATAGCATTAGTATCTACTCATCACTGAATTTCTGGTGTGATTTTCGGTTGTAAACTATTACTTGGCGGGGGGCGGGGGGCGGGGGGCGGGGAGGCGGCAACATTTATAAGTAAATAATTGTTGTATTTCAGTTTAAACAAAGCTACAATCTGATTCATATATATGCTATAATCTCTGGTGCATATAAATATGGTACACCTACAGCATTGTTCTTAGATTATATTCCAGTTAGAAAATAAAATATTAATAACCAATGACATATCATACATATCATACATATCAGTTTTTAGACTAAAGATTAGTAAATACTATATGGGCATCTAAATGGTAACTTCACAAATGAGCTGAGAAGAGGAAGATAGTTACCAGAAAGTGGAACTGACTTCAGCACAGAGATAAACTTCTGGATGAGCTGTGAAAGAAATCTTCTTTCTTGATAGGCTCTAAAATCAGAGAGAACAAAGTGACCAAATTATTTGAGAAATAATTATTTCAAAAGTAAAATTTAAATGCTGAACAGCCCTTCTTACACTGTTCAAAATGTTCCATTTCTCTCTGAAATCAGGACCATAATTTAAACACACAGCTTCTTCTTTGAATGTAAATATAGCACTACATAAAGGAAAGAAGAGCCTCATTACTGGCCTAATAAACCAGCCAAGAAAGCATCTCTATCTTCTTACTGTAAAAGTTTTCACTTGTGATTTAAAGGTCAGAACTAGAAAGTTTTCAAAGTTTCATTTACAGTCTGCTCTTGAATCACAAAAAATCTAACATTTAAGTATGTAGTTAAAATGAGATAAGCAATTACATACTTTAATATGTTTAAACTATTAAACACAATAGAGTATTACGATGTATAAAAATTAAATGTTAGTTTAAAAAACAACTTTTTACTCATTACTAATTTAAGATGCACTATGTACCAACTAATCAAAAAATAATCATAAGGTACTGGATGGCTACAACTGATTATGCCAGTCCTGGTGGAAATAAAAAGGAGGAGAATGACTAAAATATACTTGAAATGACAAGTCATAAAATATAATTAATAGCACAAGCCAGCATTAATAAAACTGGCTGACATTAACTGAGCACTTACTGTGCCTGGATGTGAGCTGTGTTAAGTACATCATACAAAATAGTCTCATACTGACAACAGTCCTACGAAACAGGTACTATTGTCTTGATTTCACACTGAGGCTCAAGGAGGTACAGTAACTTGCCCAAATTTACACGGCAGGTGAGTGTGAAACCTAGTTAAGTCTGATTGTAGAACCTATACTCTAAACAACTATACATAGTCTAATCATTATGAAAAGACCCGATGTTTCAATAAGAAACACAGTCTGTTTTAGGAGTTCAGAAGAAGAAAGCACTGTGGCCTAAAGTAGTTGGTGTGGAAGAGCATTTACAAGGTTACCCTTCAATTAAGTGGAGTAGAGTGGAAAGGGCAGTTAGGGAAGGAATGTTTACAAAACAATGAGTAGTCTATCGATTTGGAATTAAATCGTATTGAGGTAACGGGAAGAGAGAGTTTAAATATTTTAGAAGTAGTCAAATAATGCAAAGATATCATGTAATTAGCCCAATCAAGAGGCTATTGGTTAGAAAGATACCATGGAAGAGATGAGACTGGAGTTCGAAGTTAAAGAAAGGATATTCCTATTCTGACCCTAATATCCTGTCCTTATAGCTCTCACCTCCTTACTCCCAAACTTGTTTCTCTGATATCCAGCTTTTTTCAGTTCTTCTCATTTTCAGTAATCACCAGCATAACTCCAAGCTTCACTTCTTTTCGTCCTCAACCCTCTTTTCATAGTTTACATACTCACTACATAATCTCACTCATACTCATGACTTCAGTTACTATCTACAGGTGTATACAGACTACTCTCCTAAGTGGAGGAGAAAATAGAGTCAGAAGAAGTTATCATAGGCCCAAGGGGAGCGAGTCCTAAGCATGTAAGCAGAGGGAAAAAATAGTGAGTGGAAAGAGCACTTAAAGATGAAGAAAGAAAAAGGATCACTGCTGGAAGAGTCAGAGAGTAAATAAGGCAAGAGCAGAGTTAGACCAGCTAGCCTCAAAGAGAGAGAGGAACAAATCTCTTAGAGTATACAGATTCTTCCCCTGTGTCCTACTAACAGCACTTTGCTTGATGAAATAAATGCTTGCTACTAGACTTTTATCCAATTGGTAATACTTACTATTAAAATACCCTGCAACCCTCATCTGCTTCCTTAATTGTTATACTTGATTTATTTTTCTCCTTAGCATGGACCACCATATAATATACCATATAATTCACCTGTTATTTGTTGCCTTCTGCAACTAGAATGTAAGCTCCACAAGAGCAGGAATTACTTTGCATTTTCTTCTCTGCCACAACCCCTATACCTATAATAGTACTCAGCAAAGTAATAAACACTCAATATTTATGGAATGAATGAACTGTATAAAATGGAGTGTATTAGTCATTGTTAAGAGTGCAGGAGTAAGAAAAAGAAAGATAAGTTGGAATGATAGCCTGCAGATTGTGAAGAAAACTGAGAACCATCCACGACAGAGACTATGATGGACAACAGGCAAGGGGAAGACCCAGTGATACACTTATGACTGGAGCAGAGATAAGGGAAAGGAGAAAAACGTGGTGAAGTTTTGGCTTCTCCCTTGGACCTTTGAGAAAAATATTCCTATGATAGTCTAAGTGCTTCTTAATCATTTATTTGGTTCAGCAGTATGTAAAGGAAACAACAAGTCAAGTCAGCAATATCTAAGACTCACAGCCCAGCATAAGAAACCAACATGGAACAAAGCTTTGGCAACATACTGTTCTCTTGCTTCTGGATCCATCTTTTCATCATTCTTTTTAATCAAGTTCCAGAATTTTCTTAGTTTAGGTGTCTTTTTTAATTCTAATTCCAATCGTGCCTGAAAGAGTGATGTGACATTAAATTATCAGTAACCCCAAAGCTTACAAGGATAAAGATTAGATCAACTATTAGGTAGTTTTCTAATGTATGGATATAATATAGAGCAATGGGATAAAACCAGAAAGCAACATGACAAAACCTGAAAACTAAGAAACGAATACCTATATTTTAAAGAACTGTTCAATTCTGACACTCGTTAATAGAAAAAAATAAGACAAAAGAAACTGCCTTTTCTAGTCAAGATTTTAAGCTCAATAATACATTTTTTTCTTATTTCTAAAATTAAGGACTTCAATTTGAAAAATGAGCATTAACATTTAGGAGCATTAAAGTTCAACAAAAGGGTCTGAAACAATGAACATAAAAGAGCTATCACAATAAGGAAATGTCCACACCACAACATTCTTTCTTACTGCACTTATCTATTTTTAACTTAGTATTAATTATTTATACGTGCCTGTTTTCACCTTCATCAACTGGTACCTATGAATGAGCTTGCTTATCTGGGCATCTACTAAACCACCCAAGAGCAGGAAATGGAATTCTGAATACAGTATTATACTGAAATTTGATAGTTTTAACTTTATTCCCTAAGATCTGTTAATTTGATACTGGCACATATTACCCAACAAGAATTTGATGAGAAAAATGAAGTTGCCAATACTAAACATAATTCTGATCTTCTCCTGTAGCTGTATGTACATTCCAGTCAAGAAAAATAAAAAATTCAAGTCTGTATTTAGTCTCATCCAAAGACATATATACGAGTAATAATATTTTACTAAATTAACTCCTCTCTGAGCACAATAGATATTACCTTATTTCACCTTACAATAATGAAATCAGGTGAAACGTATGCTAGCTTACATATAAAAACTTTAAAATGGAAAAAACTACATCTATGATAAGTTAATGCATAGTAAATTAGACAAATTTTGTAAGCAGGAAAGGGGACTTTTAGCTACCATTTTATATCCATATTAAAGCTACACAGTCTAAAACCACATGTTCCACTTATAAATATATGTAAGTTTCTGAAATTAGATACTTACAGGCTGTAAGCCCATCCACATTGGGAGGGAGATGAGCTGCTGTACTTGACTCCGTATCAAGTCTACTTCCTGTTTAAAGCATGAAGAAACCAAGTATATAAACACACCAGCACTTTAACCTAAGTCTTTACATAAGGCGCGTACTGCCTTTTTAAGTCCTGGGGGAAAACATGCCATCAGTACTTTCAAATTAATGATATTTTATTATTAAGAAGTTCAATACTTTTTAAAAAAGATACAGTCAAGCCTCATTATTTGTAGATTCCACATTTGTGAATTCATCCACCTGCAAAAATGTATTTGTAATCCCCAATTCAATATTCCCGATGCTTTTGCTGTCATTCATTGTCAGCAGAGCAGAGAAAAACGTGAGCTGCCCAACACACACATTTCCAGCTGAGGCTGGACAAGGTGATGCTCTGCCTTCTTGCTTCAGCTCTCATATTATACACTAGCATCTTTTTTTGGTCTATTTAGTGCTACTTTTTCACATTATTGTGTTTTTTTGTTGGTGATTTTGCTATTTAAAATGGCCCCAAGCACAGGATTGAAGTGTCGTCCAGTGTTCCTGGGCGTTAGAAGGCTGTGACGTGCCTTACAGAGGAAATATGTGTGTTAGATAAGGTTTGTTCTAAGTTACAGCACTGTTGACCATGAGTTCAATGTTAATGAATCAACAACATATATTACATAAGGTGACTTTAAACAGAAACACATAAAACAGTTATACGCTGATCAGTTTGTTGTGACCAGAGGCTTGCATGAACCTAACCCTGTATTTTCCCCAAGAGCAATGGTTCAGTTATAGCTAATTCAGTGTTCACAGCTTTTTTATAGAGCGTAGCTACCTCAAATAATGAGAACTGATGGTAAGCTGAAAAAAATAAAGTATTTCAATAATAAGCTAGCTTTTAAGTTAATTAAACCTAGCACCAAACTACTAATACTAATTAAATCTTGGTTTTGTTCAATTGCTGACAAGCAATCACATCTATTTATATTTGCTTTTTTAAATTTAATAAATGTTAAAGAGATAATAGTGACGTATCATAAATCTTTTTCTTATGTCTTTACAAGATCCATGTGAGGTACTACATGGAAACAGATAATAATCATCCATCTACCAAGACTGTTTTCAGGGAAAGAGAAAACCCCATGCATTCTCCTGTATGGGTCTAAATGCACTACCAATTCAGAAGCACCTATCTTTAAATAAATAGGTATATACCTTCAGATAACCACAGTAGAGAAGCACGAGTGAAATAGTAATTACGGTAAATATTAAGTTTTTAGAAGACAATCCTATGAAGAATGAAAAGTATCATACCCAACCCAAAAGACTTTCAAAGATCATCCATAACCACCCCTACACAGTCAACTCAAAACATAACTCTCCTGCTGACCTGCCAGCTTATGCATGAAGTATGACTGAGAAGTAATGAAAAACCATGTTTTTGTGTATAGCTTACACACACAGATCTCATTACTCAATGTTCATATTAGACTCTTTGCTGCTCTACTTCTGGAGAACTTCAGCTCTTATTATCATTTTACTTAGAGGCTAGATAGAGAAAAGGAGTGATCAAGTCTAAATCTATTAAAAAGCAAACAGATCTTATAAAAAGATTTTACTGAGAAGGGGCTGAAATCAAGCTGTTAGCATTATCCTCATTCCCCACTACTATGAAGAGTTGGCTACAGAGGTAATCTCATCTACATTCAACTGAAAAGAACAAGAAAACTTGAGTTTCCCCAAAAGATAAAGTAAAATTACCAAACTATTGAAGCAATGATCAAGAAAAAGCAATAAGACTGTCTGTTCATGGAGTGAAAATTCACCATCAGTTTCAGCTAATGCTGCTTTCAAGATACACTTGAAAAAGAATGGGAAGTCATCTGGCTTCTTCTTAAAAGTCTGAAAAGAAAAATAAAAATTCATTTTGAAACGGCTTGCTCACCTCTTTTTCTCCTTTAAGCAAACACTGGTGGACTTTTTAGTAGTCCATTAACAATACCTAATAATTACAAAAAGATTATTTGCTTTCTTATTAACGGTAGCAAGTCAAACATAGGTTTTTGGCAGGACTATGTGAGAGTTGCAGAACCGTTCAGCTAATAAAATAATGGCTTCAATTCCTTTATTTTTTCTTCAAGGATTAGGCTGGTAATTAGCTTAGGCTTTGTTTTCTTATTAAAGATCTAAAGTGTTTTAACTCTTCTAATTTAAACAAAAGAAACAACATCTTTAGCAAAAACTAAAGTCTTCCCACTCTAATCTCAAAGACAGCCTTTCCTTTATATTCTCTTTACTCTTAACATGTTAAAAAAAAAGGTAAATAATGTAAATATATTCAAGCCTCTCTGTGATCTACCTCCCCACCTAGTTTCTTTCTGTTACTTACCTCTCCCTTCTTTCATAGGCATGTGCTCCAAATGTGTGGCCTACACTAGCTGTTTTCACTTACTTCCCTACAACAGGTTTCCACCCACAGCACTCCCTGAAGTTGTTACAGCTGTCAAGTGCAAAGGACTCTTAGCAACACTCAACCCCTTTTCAATGTGCTGAAGGCTCCTCCTCCTTTGTCACTTTACAGACCAGTGTTCCTAGGGTTCTAGCCTCATTCTTCTTTTCCCCCTCCCATTACTTCAACTACCATATGCTAATGATTCTAAATACACATTTTCAGTCCAGGTTTCTCTAGACCCTTAGATTCCTTTGTCTACTAAACAATTTCACCTAGATATTCCAAAAGCAATTTAAACTCAGTAAGTCCAAAACTCAATTCAATAATTTTGTACCCTCCAAAGTATTTCTCAACCCTCTTCTACCTATCTTGGTAAATGGCACTCTCATCTTTTACATTCAGTTGCCCAAGCCTGGAAGGTTATTGGAAATAATACCTCTCCCAGCTAAAGCTACTTCAATTATCAAGTCTAATCAATTCTACTTTCCAAACCTGTGTGTAACCTCTTCTCTTTATCTGTATTGTCTTTTCTCTGTTTCAAGCTCTAATCACCAAAGTGGTTTGTATAACCTGCAAACTGATCAAGTCATTCTCTGGCTTCCCTCTCCCTTCCTTTGGTAGTTGGAAGCAACTTCAAGAAATCCCTACGATCTCTCAATAAGACACAAGGCCCTTAGTTTACTCTGGGTTCTAATCTGCCATATGATGGTTGTCACTTAATGAATATTTCAGTGAAGTGTCCATGGTTTTATCTTAAAGAATGTTAACACCTTTTCATTTTGGAGACCATCCCCTCAAAAGAGATGACAAGTACCCATGCCTTTCCTTATTTAAAAAAGTATGACTGGAGGGGAAGAAACTCTTTTGATAAGCTGACCATTTCATGGTGGCCAAAGAAAGCCAAAATTTTGTACCTCTACTAGCTGATCAAGCCTATACTACAGTAGCACAAAGAGAAAATGTCAGTCTATTAGAAATGTCAAAAAGGGAAAACAGATCCCAAATCAGAGACAAAGAGAAAACTGAAATTACAATATATCTGTCTCAACTTTGGAAACACTACTTTATTCACATAAAACTACAAATATATACCCCCTGCTGTGAAACAAGGCACTGCAAAATATCTCATTTAAGCATTATCTGTTTGTGCTACTTAATATAAATTTTACTTTATCTGATGTAAAAGTCTTTATAACTCATGCCACTCTGTTTTAAGTTCAAAGCAGAAAAATAACTCCACATTCATCTTTCAATTCACAGTAAATTAGTTTAAAGAAAGTATTGAAACCGAAAGAAATCTAATATTATTTTTCATACATCCATTCTTTTTCTCAACACTGAATTTATTATTGGATAAAGTTTTGTTCTAAAAACATTATTTATTATTGGTAAAAAGTGCGCTACTTTGTAATGGCTTAAGTGAGCACAGTAAGAAGGCTATGAAGTAATTTAAATCTGTTACCTCCCATGCAGGGACATTTTCTCTGAACTTCTCATTCACCATACAGCAGATTGACATTAAATAGGCTTTGCTGGACACTTCTGGAGAATAATTCATCCAGAGGTAATTTTCAAGATACTGGCTGTGGAAGAATGAAAAGGCATAGAATATTTCATTAGTTACCACCACTTCTTTGTAATATATCACTCCCCTGAAAAAGCCTAATTATTTACAACTTTTTGAAAATCTATATTTATAGTTTGAGAATCCTTCACAAATTTACCTATAATGTAGGTCAGTGCTACCTACTATAAACATATGTAGCAAATGTGGCTTTGGAGAATGAGTCTTATACTTTTAAAGCAGGAAGACCTCAAAGGTTATTGATATATATAATTATCACCATTAGAGCACTGGATATTCCCTTATCTAAGGCATTTCGTGGAGTAAAAAATAAAAATATTTGGCAAATATAAGCTCTAAAATGGAATGATATGATGGGCAGCTTCACAGATAAATGTATCTGAGAAATTAACATGAACTCACATCAGGACCAAATGATTTCTGGAAACTAAGAGACTTAACAAATCAAAAAGAGGATTTGTTACTTAATTTACAAGGTATTCAACATAAGTCAGTTTTCAAGGTAACTGGCATTTCCCCCTCAAGATGCCAAAATTCTTACTCTAAGACTTTGGTGAAAATATTCCTAAACGAAGTAAATATTTCTGATTTCTAAAACAAAGCTTAGCCATTTCTTATTCAGAGTAATTATAAACATCAGTTACTGTACGGGGTTGTAAAATACTCTCAAGCACTAATGCAAAAAAGAAGGACTTTTTGTTCCCATTTTAAATCACTCCACACGTATTACTTTTCAATTGGTTACAAGTGCACGTGCACATACTTGCACACACACGCAGAATTATGCATTTTAGATTCTGCTATAGCATATAATTTTTCTACTTTCTCTTCTGCTTCAAAGGTCTGCTCACACTGGTATTTCTATGGGTCTATCTTTAGCAATCATTCTTGCTTAATTTGCAAGAGCCTAGGAAACCGGTAAATAGTATTTTATCCTAAACAATGGCCAAAAGGCTCCAAGTTAGAGACTACTCTTTCATAAATAAAATTCATGAAACTTCATATCATTCCTTTCTTATAAGCTTAAATTTTTTCCTGAATTATGCCCTTTAGAACTTCCATTACCAAGTCTGTTAATGTGAATCTGTCTGAAATCTCTTCATTTCATGGTAGTTTAGCTGGTGATAGAATTCTTTCTAAGTTGATAGTTCTACTTTTCTTCTATGTACTAGTCTCATACTACTATCTTCTCTATCATTACAATTGAGAAGTCTACAATCAATTTGTTCTTCTTCCTCTTTGAGTAATCTGTCTTTTTCTCTCCAGCAGATTTGAAGATCTTTACCCTGTCACTGTTCCTCTGTTCACAATTTGCTATATATACTTCCTGAATCTAAAAGACTCATATGTTTCAACTGTAGAAAATTCTTAACCATCATCTCTTCTAAAATGACACTCCTTCATTCTTTCTAAATCTCTTCTGAAACTCCTAATGGATCTTCTCATTCTAGCATCTAGATCTCTTAATTGCCTTGTACACTTTCCATCTTTATTTCTCTTTGCTATTATTTGTTAATTTCCTCAGCTCTAAATCCCCATTCATTAATTCCCTCTTTAGCTGTGTCTCATCTATTTAATTTGCCCATTGAGTTTTTAATCAATGATTTTTATCTTCATTTTCCCCCAAACTGTCCATTTTTAGTGTCCTGTTTCTTGTTCACATATTCTATGTGTTCTTTTATGCCCATAATAATTTTAAACATGATTGGACAGTGTGTATCAATTATATAATTACCTGGGATTTTCTGGGGGATATCTAATTCTATTCTTTATTGTTTCAACTAAATCTTGCTTTAATGTGCTTTGTAATTGGGAGTTTGAACTCATCTTTACCAGGGTTTTAGCTGCAGGATTTTTTTTGCAGTAGAGTTGGAATACACATCCTTTCAGAGTATCTTTATATTTGTTCCTGCCAGATGTCCCACAGATATCATTGTCTTGCCACAGTTTTTAACAGTAATGTCTTGGGTATTATCTGACTACACAGCAAACTCCAAACCTATTCTTTACATTTTTCAGATGATGAATCTGAGAATATTAGCATCAATGATTTGCCCAAGATGATGCAGTTATCTCCATGATATACACATGATACAGAACTGACTCCAAACTACATCTCTTTAATCCAAACTTAAGGACTGTTCAATAATTCCTTGATTTTATTTTGGCAATCACAGCAAATGTAATCTATATAATAACACGTCCCTCTTACGCATTTCATCAAAGATTCAGTTCACTCTCCTGTACCCAGGCACCTCCTCCATGCCATCTCAGTTTTCACTCTAGCAAGAGACCATCAATTATCTCTATTACAAACTTGAGATTCATTATGTCTGGAGGCTGGCACAGAGAAAATGGCATTCTAACCCAGAAATTATTATACATAAAAGTTCCTGGAAGGTAACAACCCCCTTTTTCAGTTATTAAAAATCTTTCACTGGGCTTCCCTGGTGGCGCAATGGTTGGGAGTCTGCCTGCCGATGCAGGGGACGTGGGTTCGTGCCCCGATCCGGGAGGATCCCACATGCCGCAGAGCGGCTGCGCCCGTGAGCCATGGCCGCTGAGTCTGCACGTCCGGAGCCTGTGCTCCGTAACGGGAGAGGCCACAACAGTGAGAGGCCCGCGTACCGCCAAAAAAAAAAACTTTCACTGTCACTGATGCCTTCAATATGCTCTGCTGCTTTCTCCTTCAGTTCCTGCAATTCTCTTGGTATCTGATATTTGCCAGGACCATAGAATTCTGTCTTTATCCTAATCATATATCAGCACCCTCTTGATTTTTATTTACTTTCCTTCTGAAAGATGGCATGATATGATGAAAAGGGCATATTAATCTAAGGGCCAGATGGACCCAATTTCTAGCCTCAGTGCTCTCTATAAAATAAGAAAGCTCTTACTGGGATTATTATGAGGATTAAATGAGATCAAGTATTCAGTGACAATACAGTTCTTAGGATATAGCAGGAGTCTATTTACAAGTTAATTCATAGCTATAAACTTCAATTTCTCTCTGTAAAAATAATAAGAACACCTTCATCATGACATTTTTGTGAGGATCATATCAGTGTATGTAGGGAGAAACAGTTGTTAATAGAGACTGACTTCTGATGCAGACTAGACCTCAAGAAGTGTGGAGAAGTGGAAAAACCAGGAGCTTTGGCATCAGACATTGGCATCCCAGCTCTGCCAATTACTTAAATGCATTATCTTTAACAAATAACTGCTCTGACCTCAGTTTCCTCCTTCACTAAGTGGAGAGTAGAATACTGACTTTGCAGGGTTTCTGTGAGTGCTCTGTATGTAAAATGTTTAACAATGTGCCTAGCACAAGGTTCAATAAATGGCAGATACTACTATCATCAACAGCAACCTTGGCTTTTACTTCCAGCCCACTGGCCACACCTGGTTGTAATATAATCTAAATTGTAACCTAAAAATTATATATTCTCTTCATCTGAAATATTTATCAGTGGCTTAGGTCAGAACAATGCTGGCTTAGTAATAACAAGTTAGCCTGGAAGGAAAAAATGGCTACAGAATGCATTCCAATTTACTCCCATTATCACTAGAGGAACCAAAGAAGAGTTCAGAAATTGCTCAGCACACACTATCTTAATTAGTGAAAAACAACTCAAAATACAATTTACACTAATAATGGAACATCATCTTTGAAAACAAAGGCTATCATACACATATTCCAAAATAAGCCAATCACAAAAATATAAATCTTTTAAAATTTATAATTATTTTCTTATCCACTCACAGAAATGTACAGAAAACTTCGCTAAAAGTTAAGTCACGCTGTCATCTTTAACTTCATCAAAGTAAAGCCTTTAAACTCACCTAAATTCCAAGAGCATTATCTTTCTGATGGCAAACCTAAAAATATAAAAATAAATAGTAAAAATATTTAAATAGAGAAAATAAACATTTCTGAGTTACTAATGCAGATGTATTTTGGAATCTTGTTTTAATATTGACTCACATATCAGAATAATTATATTTACTTATGCATTGAAAAAAGCAAATTTTCTTTTTATTTTTTGTTTGTATTTTGTTTCAGGTAGTTTATTTTATTTTAAAAAACTGTCTAAGAACAGTTACTTATATCCTACCCATATAACAAACACAATCAGCACCATGACATATGAGGATACAACACATAGATTAATAAGCCAAGTAATTTTAATCAAAACACAAGTGCTCATCAATATTCATAATATTAGATCACAACTGCCAAAAGCTAGCTTGTCTCAATTTCTTAAGCACTGATTAACATTCTTCCATTTAATAATCAAACGAAAACATTCTGCTGAAATCATGCCCTCCTATAAGCACAAGGGACACATGTATCTATATCACAAACATGGGAATCAGGCTTCTGTAGCCTTGACATTAAGTTTAAAATATTAGAAAATTGTGGAGGGAATATCAGATATCTCTTTATATACTTTAAAAATCAGAGTGTTTTGTTTTATATGGATAAATGATGCAGTAGTTACAGGGTATCCTTCCAAAGGTAGGTTCAAACATCCACTAATTTAGTTTTATCATTTTGTATATTGACAATAAAGTAGCCAGACCAGAACCATGCCACTGGATATTAGCCTCCAGCTTTGAAAATTAAATCAGTATGCATTATAAATTTATAATACCCCAAGAGACCATTATCCTGTCAAAATCCTATTCCACTGATTTCTGATCTCTTAAATAGTTTCACTGAGCAAGCAATGTCAGAGAACTTTTGTGAGAATGAAATAAAGGATTTAACTGTGCAACAGCACAAAGACAAAACACTGCCAAGGCACTGGCTTCTACAGCCAGCAAAGCCACTGAGAGGATACAAGAGCTGTGTGGTACACTCTAGATCTCCAGCTGCAGGCATTTCACTTTACATGTGTGTTGGATAACAGAATTCAGGCCCTGCTATGCAAATACCTGCACCCTTAATTTCTTCAGCCACAAATAGGACCTCATTGATGAAAGAAAGAAAATCTTGGCTCACGAGATAGATCAGTATTCTAGTCACGATTTAGTGTTACCTTGGCAACATCTTTAAACACCCTGGGACCCAGTTTCCTCATATACAAAAGAGGTGAAGTGGTCAATTTTTTTTTTTTCCTGTGGATGACTGGACAAGTGAAAAATCAGTTTTGATGGGTCAAGATAATGCAAAAACACTCAATTTCTCTTATAGCAATCTTGGTGGTATTCATTAAATTGGGGGTTTTACACTTCTGCCAGTAAACTTTCTGAGACAGATAAAGAACTTAACTAAAGGTATACATATAAGATATAAAAATAGGTCTAGAGACTAGATATTATGCCAGAAAATCTTTAAAGATAAGGATGAAAAGTATAAGAAATAATGAGAAATATAAATAAAGGATTTGGGGATGGTTATTTTATTAAGTTACCAATATTTACTGAGAGCATGCTTTGTAAAGCCTGACTCTGGTCAAGGGTTTAACAAGCATTTCATTAAATCCTCCCAAAGCTGGATAATTTATGTACAATACATTGGGTCTATTAACCGTATTGTTAACTGGATGATTAAATTTGATTAAAAAAAAAAGAGTGGGGAGGGGTAGGCAAAGGGTTTTTTTTTTTTTTGCTGCTATAACTGCCCTCTGCTATCTCTCTTGGGATATGGTTGTGTGAAAACATGAGGTCTGGAGCTGTGGCAGCCCCTTTGCAACCACATAGGGAAAGCCAGAGAGTTTGTTAAAAGGCTGACAAAGACCCTCACATTATGAACTTCTGAACTACCTACTCCAGATTTATTGTTAAATAGATGAGTAAAAAATCAAAAAATAATTGTGAACAAAGGAAGCCAGCCACAAGAGTACATATCATGTGATTCCATTTATTTAAAGTTTAAAACCAAGCAAAACTAAACTATAGTGTTCACGTTTGCATACTTACATATTTAAATGATATAGCAAAGGACACATAAGGGTTTGTGGGATGCTAAAAGGTTGTTTTTTTTAACTCAGTGGTGGTAAAAATTCAGAAGGCTAAATGTTTATGTACATTTTATGTGCTTTCTGTTAATTTCATAGTAAAGAGGTTTAAACATTTTTAATAAAAAGAAATATAAACACTGGCAAAAGTAAACTGCTCTAAAAGTCATCCCTTTTTTTCTTTCAGTGTAAAAATCACTTGGATTAACAGGATTAATAATCATACCAAAGTGTGTGGGTTAAGAGACTCCTAAAGGGCAAATGGACCCTGTCCTATTTAAGAACAGAGTATTGGATAAGAGCCAGAGAACAAGGATTTAATAACCTGGCGCTGTCTGTATCTATGGTAAAATATCTTGGGCTGGTTACTTAATCTCTCTATACCTCAGTTTCATCATCCATAAAATGAGGATAACGGTACCTATCACAGAATTGTTGTGAGGATAAATACGCTGCTATATACAATGTGCTGAGATCAGAAGCTGGCACATAGTAAGCACTCCAGAAATGACAATTACTGTTACTTTTAATATTTTAAAATCAAACAGATAAAAATACATTAAGACAAATTCACCAAATCTGATAATGGTAAGGATAGCAAATATGAATCTTTTGTGTAATATACCACACACTACAATGGGGACTGAACAATATGGTATTTTAAGATCTACCTAATTTTGAGATTCTAGAAGTGATCATTTATATCATAAGAATATAAGAACTGATTGATTTAATTCCCAGATGCCTCCTAGGGAAATAGGGATGATGTACAAAAACATGTATATTATAAGAACCTTAAGGTATCATATGAAGAGTGCCTTATGGCTATAAACTGCCTATTTTGATAGCCTACAAACAAGTTAATAAATCTTACATTAATCCATTCCCCAATAATGAAGAAGCTACGAGCATATAACTCTGCAAAACAGCTTCCACAAGGCACTAGTCTAAAAAAAATGGTCATTTAAATTTTTAAGTATACACTACAGTTTTTGTGCTACACAGGTGCATTATTTAACTTTTTGAACTTAGAAATTTGGGGGCAAAATGCAATCAGGTCACTTTTATTCAAGTGTTTAAATGTGTAGAAGGTGAGAATATGGCTGTTAAGAGTGCCGTGATAAGACTTAGGGAGCCCCGCCAATGACTGTTACTACTTTCAGCAATTAAAAATGACTTAGCCAAGTCTACGTAACTTAAAAATCACCAGCAGCTTTTAGTTGTTAATTATATAAAAATTATATTCAAGGAAGCAATATTAGTAGCAAAGGTTTAAATTTAAAAAAACCCATAACCCTAAGCAATCCATTGGAGTGAAACCCTGTTCTACAAAGAGGCAGAGAACTAGCTCTGAAAGTTCAAGGTAAATTCCAGATTGGTATATCCTTAATATATAATAATAAAGGGTCCTAGAATTTATCTCCCCACTCATCTTCAGTTTACTTTCCTCAGGCAATCTCCTCCATACCCACTTTCAACCAACAAGTCATATGTTACATATCTGCTCAAATGTGATATCTTTTTTTTCTTTTATTGGAGTATAGCTGCTATACAATGTTGTGTTAGTTTCTGCTGTACAGCAAAGTGAATCAGCTATATGTATACATATATCCCCTTCTTTTTGGATTTCCTTCCCATTTAGGTCACCACAGAGCAATGAGTAGAGCTCCTTGTGCTACACATTCTGTTCTCATTAGTTATCAATTTTATACACAGTAGTGTATATTTGTCAACCCCAATCTCCCGATTCATCCCACCCCCGGCTTTCCCCCCTTGGTATCCATACGTCTGTTCTCTACGTGTGTGTCTCTATTTCTGCTTTGCCAATACGTTCATCTGCACCATTTTTCTAGATTCCACATATATGCGTTAATGTACGATATTTGTTTTTCTCTTTCTGACTTACTTCACTCTAAGAGAGGATCTTTGCCTGATCATCAATCTAAAATAGCAGTCCTGTCGCTATACCCTAATCCCACTTTAATTCATAGCACTTACTACCTGCTGATACTGAATATATATATATATATATGCATATATATGTATATATTTTGTCTGTCCAGATAAGAATTAGAACACAGCTTCTTGAGTATTAGAGGCTTCATCTGCCATGTTCACTGATGCACCCTTAGCATTGGAATGGTGGTTGATACAAAGTAGGCTGAACCCAATCCTCTCTTCAGAACTCTACACCTAAATACCTAACTGCTTATTCTACATCTCTCTCTATAGCTCTTTAGTGGTTAGAATTCAACATTTCCAAAAGCGACTAGTGATCTACACCCAATCCCACCAACAACAACAACAGCAAAAGTCAGTAATGGCACCTAATCACCTGACAACCTTTGCCCAAAATTCTGGAGTCATCCTTGATCCCTCCCTTCCTGCGTTCACCACATCCAACCACCAAGCACGTCTATCTCTCAGATTGGTAACTCTTCTCTATCTCAACTTTCCATGCTAGTCCATGCCATCATTATCTTCAATCTGACTACAACAATATTCACCTAACTAATTTCCTGCCTCTTGCTCCCTCCAAAATTTTAAAATACCACCATCATGCTTCACTGGTTTCCTACTTCTCTTCAAATTTAAAACAAACAAACAAACAAACCTTAACATGGTCTTTGGCCCGACCTACTTCTACAGGCTCAAGAAGAGATTGCTAAAACAAAAGAACTAGAGGACTTCCCTGGTGGCACAGTGGTTAAGAATCTGCCTGCCAATGCAGGAGCATGGGTTCAAGCCCTGGTCTGGGAAGATCCCACATGCTGACATTAATCATCAATGTCAGTAAAACAGTCTTTTATTTTTAAGTGCTTTTACTTATGTTGTTTGCATTCTTAGATTCTTCTTGTCTTCATTTTGCCCGAAAACCTATTTCTTAAAATAGTTTGCACAGGGATTTCCCTGGTGGTCTGGTGGTTGAGAATCCGCCTGCCAATGCAGGCAACACAGGTTCGAGCACTGAACCGGGAAGATCCCACATGCCACAGAGCAACTAAGCCTGTGCGCCACAACTACTGAGCCTGCGCTCTAGAGCCTGCGAGCCACAACTACTGAGCCCCCACACCACAACTTCTGGAGCCTGCGCGCTTAGAGCCAGTGCTCCACAACAAGAGAAGCCACCACAATGAGAAGCCTGAGCACTGCAACGGAGAGTAGCCCCCGCTCGCTGCAACTGGAGAAAGCCCGCACGCAGCAACGAAGACCCAACACAGCCAAACATAAATAAATAAATAAATAAATTTTTTTAAAAAATGACTCGCCTCTTATTTTGACACTGCCTTTACAATATTTAGTAAAATTTACCTCCTAAGACTCAAACACATGAAAAAAATAAAATTTGAGATTTTATAAGGTCTATGACATTCATAACACAAATGTTTCTATTTCATATTAAAACAGTTAGTTACCTTTTAAAATACTCATTGGGCATATATATCTACAGGTGCAGATATGGAAATATGCCCAAGACACATTGTTTAAAAAAAAAAAGTCATGATGCAGAATGGCATGTAGAGTATAAACTTTGCTGTTTTAAAAAAAAATCACAGGGGTAGGGAACTGGAACAGATGTATACATAAGTAAAGAAACTGAGGGTTAAGGGACAGGGAAGAAGATGTACTGAAACTTACCCTTTCTGTGTACTGTTCAAAATAATTTTAATTTTTATTATATATAGTTTGTACATTATGTACAAAATGCATATTATTTTGTATTTAATTATTATCATGTATATTTTACTTTTCCAATTTTTAAATAATCTTTCAAAAAGATTTATCAGAAAATAAGAAAATTAGTATTAGTTGAACTGAAATTTTTAAATCTCCATATTTACTCTTCCTCACGTTCCTTCAAAAACAAAATAAACCCTAAAGAACTTAATCCCTCTAATCTGAGCCAAAAATTAAAAGGCAAAAAAATATCTTATGCCTCTTCAGCAGCTAGATACAGTTTTTCTAGTCACCATCTCCTTGATGACCAAATCAAAAAAAGGAAAGTTCCAAGTTTATGATTACATTTAGTTTAGAAGTTCAAATGAGATCCAAGTTAGTCCCATCTACTTCCTATGTATGAAAATTAAACTCATTCCTACCTTGATTTGACAATTTCTTTCTCATATATATCTTCAATCACCTGTTAAAAATATAAAAATGTTTAATATCCCAAATAACTTTTTTTCAGACTCTAAATTAAGAGTTTTCAATTACTGAGATTACACAAAACAAGGTGGTTTAGGAAAGCTATCAAATATCACTGCTATTGAAATAATATTTAAGAGATTTTTTATAATCCCATTATATCCCTCAAAATGTAAAATAACATAGTAGGAAAAAATAAATAATAAAATGTATCTAAATAAAAATAATTCTAGAAATAATTATTAAAATGATGTATTTATTTCATTTCTAGGGAAAATAAAAATTCACAAGATCAGGATATTTTTTAAAACTTAACAAAGTATATAAATGTTATCAGGCTCCACCTAAGAGTTTTAACAAAGTGCTTTCAAAAACCAGAAAGTAAACTGAAAGTGCAAAGACATAACAGAAGCAAATCTAATCATTACATCCTGTTTTCCAAGCACATATGATAAAACCTCAGAATTTCCACTTATTTGGGTTAGGGTGGGTAGGATGGTATAATACATAAGAATTCAGGTTCTGGGGTTGGAAGCCTGGTTCAAACCATCCACCTTTACTGGTGGAGACTACAACCTTTGCAAATGCATGACTGCTCTAAGGCTCAGTTTCCCAGTATACAAAAAGGATCTAATAATAAGTACCCCGTGGGGTTGCTATAAGACAACACATGTAAAGAATTCAGTACAGGTCCTGGCACGTGGTAAGCCTTTAATAATAGTTATCAGTAGCAGAAGTAATAGTAGTGCTAGTGACAAGAGTAGTTAAAAAACAACTTACTCTAAAATTATGAAGTACTTTAACATGGTATAATATAATATTATTTTATGGCAACTATGTCTTTTACTGCTCAAAGTATACTTCTCAAATAAATGTTTGTGGGTGGTAAAGGGAGGAAGACAATGAGGCAAGCAAGTCTTGAATTTGTATGAAATTTTCTGTCATTGCTTTTCTGTTTATCAAAATCCAAATTAAATAATAAAATGAAGGGTATAATCTTCTTTAAATACCAGCTTATACAAAGCTTCATCTAGTGTTAACTAAAATGATCTGAATATAAATTTAATGTCTAAAAACCTTGATCTAATTAAGTTCAACTCAATCTAGTAGTGTCATAAAGATATTTTTATTTATGAAAAATGACCCTAGGAACCCCCAGACCCAACATATACAAGCACAAACATACACAAACAGCATATAGTAAGATAAAGCAACCTGGCTGATAATTAAGAGTAATTAATGTATGTCAGGTTTATGAATATCCTCCTGATGAATAAAATGGGATTGATGGCAAAACAAAAATATATTTATAAATAAAACACTGAAGCTCAAATAATGTGAGAAATTTGGGATTAAGTTCAGTTTTGATAAGAGTGCCTAGATTATCACAATTCAATTTACAATGGCAAACTTAAAGCGAGTCTTCACTACTTGTTAAATGGCATGTGTATGTTAGCTCTGTAAGACCTCTCTTTAAGAACCTATGTCAATGAGAATTAATCCTCCATTAGGAATTCTGCCTTTCGTTTATTCTAAATTGTGTCACCTGAATCCTAAGTCCCTTCCCTAATTGAATATGACTGGCCCTCAGTCATCTAATTCTCTAAACAACTCCCACCTCTTCCACCACTATTACAGATCTTTCAGTTCATCAACCTAAAAATAAAAGAGAAAACAATAGATTTTATCCTAGATGAACTGTCAAAAAAACTGTAGGAAGGGGCTTCCCTGGTGGCGCAGTGGTTGAGAGTGTGCCTGCCAGGGGACTCGGGTTCGTGCCCGGGTCCAGGAAGATCCCACATGCCGTGGAGAGGCTGGGCCCATGAGCCATGGTCGCTGAGCCTGCGCGTCTGGAGCCTGTGCTCCGCAACGGGAGAGGCCACAACAGTGAGAGGCCCGCCTACCGCAAAAAAAAAAAAAAAAAAACTGTAGGAAAACTGATGTGTATTTACGAAGATATTCATTACGTGATCACCTAATAATGATAAATCAGAACAATCTAAGAATCTATAAACAGGAAAATCCACACACATTTTTTTAAAAAGCTTAAAGGAAATAAAACAAATGATAGTAGAGGTTATCTCTGGGTAGTTATTTTTATTTTCTTATGTGTAGCTTCTGTATTTTCCAAATTTTCTATTATGAGTAATTATTTGTTTAGAAAACCATTCATTTTAACTTTTAAAAAAATTATGAAGACCTTCTGTCGAATTAGCTCTTGAAAAAGATACAAAGAGCATACCTATTCAAAAGGGATGTTGCAAACCAAAAATACTTACCTTTATATCAAAAGGTGACTTTTTCTTGATATGGGGAGCCCAGTATTTACATGCTAACTGCAAAAGTAAACAGTATAAACAGTAAGTCATAGATTCATACCACTGCAGATTCATACCACTAACAGACTGAGATCATTCAGTAACAAGCTGTTTCTTAACAAGGCACTACTGGCACAGCACGAGGTGATAGAGTAATTTACCTACCAAGGGGACTATATGGGCTTGCAGGCCAGTGAGCATCTTCGGGCCCAATCCACTGAATGCCAGTAATGCCCTGCATGGCACCCTGCCACTATGATTTTAAAAAAACAAAACATACTTTTTAAACTACTCCTATGGAAACAATAGGGTGAAGTTAATAACCACAGTCAAACACCTTCAGCATAGAGCTAACGAAACCCAGGTCTAGAAAGATTAAATGAGCTGCCCAAGACTACAATTAGTTAACAGGTGAGCCAGTCCTAAAAAACAGATTCAAAATCCTCAGGAATGTTGATTTGCAAAACAATAATCTTTAAGTGATTAGTACACATTCAGGCACACCTAAACAAAAACCTAAAAAAAAATTGTAGTTTATCAGTGGGTTATTACCAAGAATAAAAGAGTCAGTATGTTATATTTCAGCAAAGCAGGTTTTACCTGAAAAATGTGAATTTAAATACATATACAGGGATACCTCAGAGATATTGCAGTGACCACCTCAATAAAGCAAGTCACATGAATTTTTTGGTTTCCCAGTACATATAAAAGTTACAATTTACACTATACTGTAGTCTATTAAGTGGCAATAGCATTATGTCTTAAAAAAAAATCAATGAACATACCTTAATTAAAAAATACGTTATTGCTAAAAAATGCTAACCATCATTAAAAAAAGTGAGATCAGGGCTTCCCTGGTGGCACAGTGGTTGAGAGTCCGCCTGCCGATGTAGGGGACACGGGTTCGTGCCCCGGTTTGGGAAGATCCCACATGCCACGAAGCGGCTGGGCCCGTGAGCCATGGCCGCTGAGCCTGCGCGTCCGGAGCCTGTGCTCCGCAACGGGAGAGGCCACAACAGTGAGAGGCCCGCGTACCGCAAAAAAAAAAAAAGTGAGATCACAGAGTTCAGATATCTGATCTTCTTAAAACTAAATTTTAACCTCTACATCTCACTCATTCAATAATAATTAAAAAGCCCCTTCTCTGGTCAGGTGTGCCAGATGCTCAGAAATAATGGAGGAGGAGGGGCAGGGAAATGGTAGGACCCCTACATACTCTCTGTCCTCATCTCATACCACCCTCCCTCTTACTTCTTAAGTTCGCTCTCCTGGCTTCTTTACATACACACCATAAGGCATTTCCACTTGCTACTCCCTGGACTGTTTCCCTGCTCTTCCCCAGACTGGCTCCTTTTTTGCATTCAGGTCTTAGCTTTTGCATTCAGGTCTTAGCTCATTCGGGTCTTAGTCAGGACTCTCCTGACTGCTCTTCATAAACCCCACCCAGTCTGCCACAATGCCGTTTCATTTTCCTGATAGCAATAATCACTGTCTGAAACTACACTGTTCATTTGTCTCACTCATCCCTCTAAAATGTAAGATCCCTGAGGGGAGGAAACTAATAACTTTTACCACAAAAATTCAAGCATATGGGAAAAGGGAGTTCTAGTCTAACTTGTCCAGAAAAACCTCTCCAAATTAATGTAGATGAATGACAATGAATTAACCATATAAGAAAAGGTAGGGGGAAAAATGAAGTAGAGGGAACAATGTTGAAAGGAGGTGCCAGGAGGTGAAAGATTGCATGGCACAAATAAATGCAGTTCAGTATGGCTAAACACTGTTAGAAAAGGAGGGAAAAAAAGAGAGGAAACTGGATATAAGCATGGGTCAGATCACAAAACAAGGTGAACGATTCCAGTCATTATCCTAAGGGCAATTAGAACTCTTTAAGAAAGGATTCAAAATGACTCTTATGCTTCTGCCTTAGCAAATCTGCTGAAACAGGGCACAGAGAAGAAAGAAGCAAGTGAGTAATAAGTTCTGCATAGAGCTACTTGCACTCTTATCCAACACCCAAAGCAACAAATAAGGATTAGGAAAGTTGCTCAGTGCTACAGGGCTATGTTTCCCTATTCAAAGCCAATCGCGGTTCACCATGCAACACAATAAACAGGTTTTAAATGAACGCTCTCTGACCATGGGATTGCTCTCTTCGTAGATGCATGTATTTGGAGCAGGTGTCTTGTCAAATTCTCACCATTCCCTTCAAAGATCTAGGTTACTCTAAGGCTAAGAATAAGCCTACCCCTCCTTCGACCCTCAGTTCAGTATCACCTCTGCTATGGAACCTTCTTGCCAGTCTCAGGTGACTGGGGTGTTCCTTCTGTGAATCCATCGCTCCTGCGACGAACTCTTAACAGAGCAAAGCTCGCATAATAACTTTCTTTACATGTGTCTGTCTCCCCTGGAACATGAACTCCTCGGGGCAGAGCCTCTTTCACCACGGTCTCCCCAACAGCTAGCACAGTTGCTGGCACACAGCACGTACTCTTTAGTAAAAAGACTTGAGTGTATGAATTGACAAACGAATGCCTCCTCGCTGCTCCCGTTCCCAAGAAAAATCCCACGTCCTGGCCTCGGGGCTTCAGCGTCCTCACCCCTCCACACACACCAGACTCGCCCAAGCGCACCTGGGTCACGAACTCCGCGTTGATCTGGGACACCGTAGGGGCCACAATTTTCTTGGGTTGAGCAGGGGCCGTCATGGCAGCACTCTCCTTCCGCTCCAGTGGAAAACAAAGGACCGCTCCGAGCAGCGGTGAACCTGATACACTTCCCGCTAAGAAGCGACTGCGGCTGCCTAACTCCGAGATGCAAAAACCCGCGGAGCAGAATATCCTCAACGTTTACAGACCACAGGGAACGCGTACCACAGCTTGTACATTCTTCAAGAAGCGGAACAGAACGGGGCCGGAAGTGCATGCAAGCGCTGGTTTTGAGCTAGAGAGGCAAGGGCTTCGACCTCCCCGCTCCTGCCCCCTAGCGGGAAGCTGAGAGAAAACACCCAGGGAGACGGGATTGATGTCTCAGTGACCAGGTAGATGGTGTTGGTTAAGGTTTTCTTGTGGTAGGGTCGGGGAGGGAGAGGGAGGCTTGGAATTTCTTTCAACCCTATAAAAAGTATTAGTGCAAAAAAAAAAAAAACTAAACGGGGAATGCGAGGCTTGATTTTAACTATTTTTTAACAGATTCATGGAAAAATAAATTAGCATATAATGAAGTGCACATATTTAGGGTGTAAAATTTGATTTGTTTAAAATAGTCATACATATGTGAAACCATCACCAAAGTCATAATAATAAGCATATCCGATGTCTCTAAAATTTTCCTAGTCCCTTTTGCAATCCATCCCTATCCCATTTCTACCCACCCATTCTCAGGCAATCACTCATCTGCTTTCTGTCACTATAGATGTATAGATTAGTATCCTTTTTATAGAATTTTATAAATATGAAAATAATACAGTATGTACCTTTTTTCTTTCTTCTTTCACTCAACATAATGATTTTGAGATTCATCCATGTTGATGCATGTGTTAATAGTTGGTGCCTTTTTATTGTTGAGTAGTATTCTATTTTATGGACATACCACAGTTTGTTAATCTGCTCATCTATGGATGAACATTGAATTGTTTCCAGTTTTTGACTACTACAAATAATGCTGCTAAGAGCATTTGTGTATATATGTCTTAATGTAGACATGTGTTTCCCTTTCTCTTAAGTAAATACCTAGGAGAGGAATAGCTGGATCAAATGGTATGTGTATGTTTAAATTTTTAAGAAACTGCCTGTTTTCCAAAGTAGTTGTACCATTTTATATTCACACCAGTAGCATATGAGAGTTCCAGTTCCTCTTCCTTCTCACCCACACTTGATGTGGTCAGTCTTTTTAATCTTAGCCATTTTAATAGTTATGTGGTATCTCACTGTAGCTTTAATTTGTATTTCCCTAATGACTACTGATGTTGAATGTCTGTTCATGTGCTTAGTTGCCATCCATATATCTTCTTTGTGGAAGCCTCTATTCAAATTGTTTGCCCATTTTTAAATTGAATTGCATGTTTTCTTATTACTGAGTTTGAATGCATACCTCTACCACTCCCAAATCCATATATAAATTAAACATGTACCTCTAGTAAACTTTCCCTGGATGAACACAGGCAAGAAACCGGTAACATGGTTGCCTCTAGGGAGGAGGACCTGGGGGAGGGGAGAACAGGAGCAAGGGAAGTCTTATTTTACATTTTACACCCTTTTGAAACTTTTGAATTTTGTAACATCTATAGCCCGTTTGAAAATAAACAGTTGTGAAGGAAAAAACAAAAAAGTGTCTGTAGTTATAGAAATTAAATGTGGAATCCTTTTTTCCTTCTACTTGCTATTGTATAAAGTTTATTTATAGAGCTAAAGATGAAAATTTGCATGATCCTAATTTTAAATGCAACAGATTTTGAATACATAAAGTATCTAATTACACTTTATTTACAAATGGAGTCTATACAACAAGAGGTAAAATAAGATTTTCTGAATAGCTTTTATGATGAATCTTGAAAGGTAGATAAGATTTTGATGATCAAAAACATCAGGGACAATATTTCTAGTATAGTCATAGAAGAGATAAAGCCATGAAAGCAGGTCATGCTGGGAGAAGTTGGGAGTGAGACATCAGGCTTACCATATCAAAACCTTAAAAGCTAGAGAAAGAAGACTGTATTTATCTTGGAAGGCAATGGGAAACGACTGATTGGAAATCTACTTTTGGAAGATGACTTTTCAGTAGTTTGTTAGATGGGTTGGAATAGGTAAAGTGGGGATGGGAATACCAGTTGGGAGACTATTGCAAATCTAAAGCAAAAGTAACACGGCCTAAATTTGGGTTCTGGCAGTAAAATTGAAGAGGCAGGAATAAGCATGGAAGACACTGAAGAAACAGAATAAAGAGAAATTCATCCTAAGCAGTTGAAAGAATAGTGGAACCCTGTACCAGCAGAGAAGACAGAAGGTAGAAGTAGATTTTAAAAGGAAAAGATAGTTCCAATATATAGAGACACAGTCTGAGGTAGCAGGAGGAGATCTGGGCAGTGATGAGCAATTTATTTGCCAATTAACATTTGTTAAATTTGTAATTTACCTTATGATTTTGTGGCCAAGAGGATATTAAGCCAATAAGCTCCAGATCATATGTGGATCTAACTATGTGAAAGATTCTAATTTATAATACCTAGTAGATTTCTGAAAAAATGCAGTATCATAATCTTTCTCCTCTCTCTCTCAAACTCTCCCTCTCTCTTTTTCCTGCTCTCTCTTCTCTTCATGTCACTTCTCTTAGCCAAGTTTTGAATGATGGTTTTGGACATCCTAAAATTATAATATGTTCATTTTATAACTTTTCTTTTACAAGCTTTCTGTAATGAGTTTTGTAAGTAAGGAAGGGAGAAAGCAAAGAAACCAGGTAATCAAGACTTTCAAAACACAAGATTGTCAATAGTGTCAAACGCTTCAAAGAAATCTAAAAGGACAAGAACTTCAAAAAGTCCATGGGTTTGGAAATTAGGAGACCATTGGTGACCATTATCAGTTTGTTGTAGTAAGAAAAAGAAAATTTAATTCAAATTGATTTTAAAGTAAAGGAAATCTATAGGTATAAATAAAGTCTAGAGACAAATTAGGCTTCAGGCAGTTGACCAAGCTTCCAGCTCCATTCTTTTGGCACTGCTCCCCCTACTACTCCCACCCTACTCTGCTTTGTGTTTTGACTTCGTCCCCAGGCTAGCATTCTTCATGGTACCTAAACGGAGAAAACTTCTCCACACTCACTTCTTCTTCCTCAATCACTGAAATAAGTACAAGGTTTCACACAGATCAGATCAACTTAGGTCAGTTCTTCCAGGCCAATTACTCTGGCTAAGGTAGCACTGTGCATTGACTGGCTTAGTCTTGGGTTACCCACCCTTTTAAGTCATGATGAATATTCTGATAGAGTTAGACTGAGCATGACCATTGCTGGAGCTGCAGTTAGGATCAGTCCTACCCAGAATACCTGGCTGATATACAGCGAAAGAGAGAAGATGTGGTTGCAGCTAACAATGCGTACTACAATGATCATTGATAGAACAGCTCCCACGAGGTGGAGAGGAAAACACTAGGTAAAAAAGGGCTTAGAAGCTAATGAACGAAAAGGCAATGGAGGAAGTAGGTGTAATGAATTTTCAATATCTCCGACCCTAAAAGGCAAAGAGTAAAATATAACAGTAACCAAAATAATAGGTAAAACTAAAGTTATTTGGCCCAACTGCTATCTCTTTTTAAGCTTGGTGCAGGGGAAATTTTGATTGCCTATCCATTCCTCCCTTCTTTCCAAATGCAACTTCAAGTTTGACCAGTATTTGTATTATCTTCAGGCAACCTTGTGTTTGAAGGAAGTAGGCTGAGGTCTAGGTCCAGCTCCACATAATTCTATCTCCTTTGTCAGTGGTTGGTTCAGGAATGTGGCTGTGAAGCAATTCTGGCAGATGAGAGAGGAAATGTTCACCGTAGACTTCTAGGAAACTTATCTTTGTTCTTGGGGGAGTTTCTGGGACTCTCATTCACTCACTGTCCCACCCTCCCCCCATGAAGGAAGCATGCAGCCCTAACTGCAAACAAAGCATCCTAAAACCATAAGGAAAATAACCTTGTCATTGTGAAAGGCAGAGCAGATGGAAGGAACCAGAGTCAACTATATGATTTAACAACCCTAGGGTTTATCTAGTTGCTGGACTTCAAGTCATATAAGCCAATAAGGTCCCCATTGCAAGAAGCAGTTTGAGTCAGGCATTCTGCTACTTGCAGCCAAAATCATCATAACTGAATAAGGAACACATGAAATTTTCTTTAAGGAACCAATGAGAGGGAAAAACTAAAAACACCAGAAAAAAGAAGGGACTAATGATGAAGCTCCCAGGAGAGAGAACAGGGAAAAGCTAGCTTCAGAAATGTGGAAGAACATTATTATTCTGAGATACATAAGAAAAGTAAGGATTAAAGATAGACACTTTTGAGTGAAGAGGGAAGTTTAGAAAGTTTTGGATTGGCTTTGATCTCAACATCTTAGAAGGCAAACTCATGCCAAGAATGAATGAAAGGCTCTAAATGAAGTTATAGATTTACAGAGAAGGTAAGAGTTTGTAATGGCTTCATTCATTTCTTCCTTTATACATTCAGTATATATTTGAGGAGGTAAAAACATTACAGATACTTCTTTATACTTTATGTATAAAACATAAAATCATGAATTCTCTTGCTTTCCAGAAAAATGTAGTTTAGCTCAATGGTTCTCAAAGTATAGTTTCAATATAGTAATAACAGCTAACCTGTATAAATGCAAATTTTCAGGCCCAACTCCAAATATTGAATCAGAAACTCTGAGGGTGTAGCTCAGCAATCTATGCTTTTAACAAGCCCTCTAGGATTCTAGTGCACACTAAAGTTTGAAAACCACTAGTCAACAGTGACGATTAATAGAGTTATGAACAAAAAGCAGTGGGAGCACAGGGAATAGAGTGCTAGGGTAAATCAAAAAGCCTTCCAGAGGCAGCAGTGTTTAAGCTTAAACTTCAAAGAATGAATAGAAGTTAGCCGATATAGATGCAAAGTATTACATGTTCCACATTGTTTAATAATACCATTGTACCACTTTTCTTCTTCAGTTATCTTTTTTCCTCTAATAGAATTTTGTTCTCTAATAGAATAGTGCTAATAGAATTCTAGCAGTTAGCCCTGAAATTCTAAGCCCTTCTAACTGGCAATAGGAGAAATCTCAACAAGAAAGGAATTAAATGTTTCCTTTCACTGCTTCTAAAGAGCAGATATTCTGCATGAAACAGCCCTTGACAATTCACTTCTAACAAAGGATTCTTATAAGATATGCAGACTTCAAACACTGGTGCTATCCCTTAAAAATGTCTATAATTCTCATTGGTTATCTCACGTAACGTAAATTGAAATCTGTTTTCTGCAAATTAAACACTTTAGTTTTCTTCCATAATCATGGACTAAAAACAAATAAAACCTGGCTTAACTAAATCTCTTCTTTGAATACAGTATGAGTTTGTATCTAATTTAACTTAACACTACATAGATAAGATGGAAGCGGGAATAACATGTATTGGAGGAACTAATTTTATGTTTCTTTAGTACAAATCTGGACAGGGAGGCCAAGGAGGAAGATAAATGGATAAGCAGATAGATCATGTGACATGCAATGGAGTTAACATATCCATTTGTAGGTTATAAGGAGCTATCAAAGAAACTTAACATGAACAAGGAAGTAAAGGATTAACTATCCATGTAGAAAGCTCAGAAGGTAGAAGGTAGACTGGAGTGGGCCCAGGAAAGTGTTTGGCAATCAGTACCTTGTTCCTGTATTATGTGATTTTCCCTTTTAAAAAAGTTCAAACTGTGTAATTTGAAACTTTATTTTTAAAATATTCTAAAATTTGAATTTTTCAAGAATCACCATCTACTTTCCTTCAACACACATTTTGTCCTAATAGGCCCTATTGCAGTACAAAACAAGGAACAATAATTTCACTAACTCAATCAAACTACTTCAGTAAATAATCATGCTACAGCCTGGAATTGCCCAAACAAAAATTCTTCTAATTTTATTTACAGATATTTAAAAGTTTATTTTTTCCAGAAAACCAAAGCAATTGATTCAACAATAATAACAGTTCTAGCATGCAGCAAGTCATCATTTAACCTCTAATGTTTAAACTTCTTATCATGGATGTATACAGTTTATCATGGATGTATACAGTTTATTTTCATTCCTATAAAGTTTCCACAGCTTGTAGTGATAATAAAAGTAAATAAGTATTTTGTTACAGGTACTTCAAATAGCACTACAGTACCTCTTCGACAAAATTTTTACAATATTCCAACTTTCAATATGAAACAGCTTAAAAAGGCATGGGCCAAAAAAAAAAATGTATAGTAATATCACTTAGGCAAATAAAGTCTAATAATCATACAAGCACAACACTGTTAGGATTCTCCTGTTAGGGTTGGGAAAAGAGTATATGAGACTTGTACTTCAAATAAAATTACATAAATAGCTTAGGAAAATTCCCAAATATATAATTTCAGACATATTAAAAAAAAAACCCTTGAACCTTTATTCTTGGGAAACATGAACTAGTTATCCCTTGTTTTTATGTAATAGATGTGTTCTTAAATAGTTCTGTGTAAAGCAAATTTTATAAAACATCACCTTGTTTGCACTGGAGGAACACATCTCAAGGAAACATAAGAGAAATTATTCTTTAAAACACGATTCTCCTGCACATTTGTACATCGTTGGGCTTTTATCTGTACTGTTAAGTTTAATCTCTATGAATTAAACCCAAGTTTCTCAAAATTCACTTGTAAAAGCAGACTGACTTCTCCTCCCCCTCCCCCCACAACAGAGACAATTATTACAGTACAATGTAAAATTGTTCCTTTATCCATTCTCAGTAGAGGGCTTGTCACTACATATATCTGAGAGTGCTAGGATAAATACCCACCTGTTCTTTTCACCTTAGAAAGATAATGGTTACTTTCTCGTATTGCTAGGAAATGTCATTCTTAAAGATTTTATTAAAAATGGCAAATGTGAAGGACAATGTGTGATTACAAGCCTTTTACAGTTTGACTAAATATTCCCCAAATCATGACAGTACTGTTTAGAATGATACTCTCAATTCCATAAGCATCTTATTCCTATACGGGATTACCTTACTAATTAAAATAACAATTTACTAATGATCAAAATAACATTCTTTAGCATTAGAATCTTGCAAAACAACAAGAATAAAAAATAGAACTAGACCTAGTCACTGCTGTTTGATCAAACTTAATAGAATATTTAGTTTAGTCATAGGACCACTCAAAGAGGTATTAAAAGAAAATTTTGCTAAGGTAAATGTAAAAGTCTTATGGAGATGCAGATCTACAGGTGAGTCTTAAGTCTACAACTACTGCTATCAATCATTAATAAGCATGTAGATGAATTGCATTCATTCCTCTGAAAAGATGGCACTGCATACATATCATCAAAAAGATTATGGCACTTGAACATTATTCCTGACAAATAAACATGGTAAATGTATACAGGTGCATCCTAGCCTCTCTCCTACTTGTACATTTTGGGGGTAAAGATAACAGCAGGCTGGGCAAAAAAACAATTCAAATCACCTATAGAATAGGAGGGTAAGCTACCGGAGTCCTAAGAATAAACAGCTTGGAAAAGAACAATGAAACTAATGCTATTATTTTCTCATCCACTTTCACTTTTATTGCCTTTATATTTTTTAGCTTATAAGAAAAAATTTTGCAATGGAATTTGAACCATAGGTGTAAAATACATGAAATAATATAAGTGGGGCTATCTGTAGTGGCCAAAAACCAATTTTTGCCTCTCAGTCTTTTGAGCATATATAAAAGGAGATGGCGTGTCTTAAGGAATAATTCCTTTAAAAATGAGGCTGAATTATTTGTACTACATCATGGATTTACAACATTTTCAATACAGCCAAAGTGTATGTTAAAATAAAACAAATACTTGCTTTATGGCATCAAATCATGTTCTTCCCCCTAAAAATTAATTTGGCTGTTCCTAAAACATATTACATTTCTATGTATCTCTGACTATGCAGACAAGCAACTGCCTATGAAATCATTCAATCTAATGCAGGCCTTTTGATAAAAATACATTATAAATGATACAGGCTAAAGAGCAAGGTCACCAGAAAGACCACACATGTGTTAGTGGGTCTGTCAATTATATAACTGAATTTAAGACAACCATTTTCTCTTGTGGTCATTCCTTAAAGTGAGTAAGTTGATGTCTCTTCCAGTGAGGAGCCTGTCTGAATGTTTTGCCACAAACTGAGCATTCGAATGGCTTCTGCCCTGCATGAATTAGATAGTGTCTTTCCAGTTTAGATGGGGATCTAAAACTTTTAGAACACACACTGCATTGGTAAAGAAGGCCATCATTCCTCTCACTACGCCCTGAATAACTACAACAATGACTATGACGGCTCTGCTCTGATTCCAGAAGTGCACTAGAGAGACAGGGCTGCCTGTTCCTATAGGGGGTACCAAGAATGAAATCCTCTGATTCTGCCTTCACTTTTATTTCTGATGTTTGATCTGACTCTGAGACCTCGTATTTTTGAAAACCAAGAGTCTGACATTGCTGGGAAGCACTATAGTTAACATTATCACCTTGATGAATGAAAAGTTTGTTCAAATCTTCCAATTCTACTTGGCAAAGAGATTTTCTATATGGAATCTTATCAATATGAGTTAATTTATGTCTTTTCAGGTGAGCTGACTGTCTAAAAGATTTCCCACAAACATTACAGCCAAAAGGCCTCTGTCCAGTATGAATTAAATAGTGTCTTTGTAGTTTAGATACGGAAGGAAACACTTTCTCACATTTGTCACAAGGACACATCTTATGTCCAGTATAGATGTTTTCATTTGTAACTGAAAAACCACACTGAAGCACCTCACAGTTTTCAAAGAATTCCTCACCTGATGAACCATAGATAGATACATCTTTATTATTCACAGAATTATCCATAGTTAACATGTTCTCTGGTGTAAGAATACCTTTTACGTTTTTTCCCATATTTTGGCTCTGGAAATGCTTTTGCCAAGAAAATGGCAAAGTCAACGTTTTCTTCTTTTTATTGCCAACTGTCTTGTATGTTCCATGCTTGCCAAGAGAACCCATAAATGTTCTCTGTGTTTGCTCAGGGCTCTGCTCACCGGAAATAAGTTCACAATTTTTCAAGAAACTGTTTTTAAATACTTTTTTCTCAGATCGAAAATTATCTAATTTTTTAGCCCCAGCTCGTTTAAGCTTAGCCAAGATTTTTTTAACAATGGTTTTATAGTTGTAGCTTCTTTTGAGCCTGCTTGGAATTTTGCCACTTCTGGCAGGAAAACACTTGTGTCCATTGAGAATCTGCTCTGATTCAAAACATTCTTCACACTCTGGACATTGAAAAGGGACAATATAAATAGAGTGGACATCAAGTTGATTATTCTCCTCAGATTCACGTATATCACCATTTTCAAAACTATCCTGCTTTGCATTTAATTTATTAGGCAGGGGGCCTGATTCTGGACTCTTCACCTTTAATGAAAGAGTCTGAAAAGTCTTATTCCTGGCATGGATTTGTTTATGCTTCAGCAGTTTGCTTTGAATCTTAAATCCTTTTTGACAAAAACAACATTGAAAAGGTCTTTCCTCTGAATGTGTGAGTTGGTGGATTTTTAAGTGAGTTGACTGTCGAAAAGATTTACTGCACAGGACACATTTAAAAGGCCTCTGACCAGTATGAATAAGTGCGTGCCTATCAAGTTTTGACTGTGATGGGAACAGCTTGCCACAGATTGTACACGCGTGAATGTTCTTTTTTTTCTTTGTAGGGCTGTATGTAGGATCAGACTTGGAGCACGGGTGTAATGCCCATCTCTCCTCTGTGGTAAGAGCATGATACATTCCATGCACTGGCTTTTCTTGCTTGGCCTCCAGCAGTCTTCTGACCTGTTTAACATCATTCTGGTAAGTTTCATTGTGAAGCTGTTGGTGCTTCACGAATGTCTTCAGATTCTTAAAGTGGCGTGGACAAATACTACATTTAAAAGGCAGATTATGAGTTAGTTGATGTCTTTCCAGATGAACTAGTTGTCTAAAGGTTTTATGACACACATCACATTCAAATGGCTTTTGACCAGTATGAATGAGATAATGCCTCGCTAATTTTGAGGGTGTTTCAAAATGCTTGAAGCAAATATTGCAAATATATGGCCTGTTTCTAGGTAGTTTGTTGGCTACTACACACTGTTGAATCTTTAGCATTTTAAAATTGGTTTCAGCCATCATATTCTTCAGTGATATACTCTGATGAGCTCCATAGTGTTCTTACACTCCACAGATGTCTAAAAATTAAAAATAAAAATGTATTAATTAAAAATTACTTATTCATATGAAAAGAAATAATTTAACCTGTTCTTTGGCTAAAGGTATTAAAGGCAATAGGGAACCTCAACTCTTCCTGTGTCTAAAAGTAAGTTAGGGATCCCCTGGTGGCACAGTGGTCGAGAGTCCGCCTGCCGATGCAGGGGACACGGGTTCGTGCCCCGGTCCGGGAGGATCCCACATGCCGCGGAGCAGCTGGGCCCGTGAGCCATGGCCGCTGAGCCTGTGCGTCCGGAGCCTGTGCTCCGCAACGGGAGAGGCCACAACAGTGAGAGGCCCGCTTAGATACTTTAGAATCATTAAACTAATTTCACTCATACAGAGAAATGAGAAGTCTTTAAAAGAAATACTTAAAAATGTATATAATTTTAAGCTATATTTCTAATTAATTGAGATGATACATTAAAAGGGGACTGAGTTGAATTTCTTAACATTAAATAAATCTTTTAATTCCAATTTTCCTAGTCCACTATTAAGTAGATTTGTCATTTTTCAAAAATTGGGCTAGAAAGATAAAGAGTGTAAGAAATAAAATATAATACTAAAATTAAGACATATCTGCATTCAATTATAGCATACCTTGGACATGATCTGAGAATGGAATGTTTTAGTTATCAAAATTCTTAGCCACATCATTAGCAATATTTACTCTCAGTTACTTCTTTGGACCAACAAAGATAACATAAACAACTGGGAGAAAATGTCCCAGAAAACCTGGATTCTAGTCCCGGATTTGCCATCATATGAACTTGGTGGCAAGAAGAAGGAAATATAGATTCCTCATCTCTAAATCAGGGAAAATGCCTCCTGGCCTGCCTACCACATTGAGTTGTTGTGAGAATCAATGGAATGCACCTAAATGTGTTGGAAAACTGAAGCAATGTATAAATGTAAGGTATTATTTAGCTCAACACTAATCAAATTTAAAAACTTTATCCTTATTTACTTAATATCATTTTTAGGGTTTCTAACTAAGAGATAAACACACTAAACAAACATTTCTTTTTATTTCTCCTTTCCACTTTGTTGTAGAAGTCCTAAAAGACAAGTACAGAGGCAATGAGGTTGACACACTGGCTACTTATATACTTATCTATGGCTAAGTAATTGAAAGTCTGAGTGTAGTTTACTTTTCAGGCAGTAGAATAAAAAGGTCATTTTGGTCTCAGTTAATATAAAGATAGAGATATTTTCCCTAATATACCTCTGTAGGACACATGCAAAAGCTTACCAGGAACTTTCTCAACCATTTTATACACTGTCTTCTCCTAACTGAAAAGCCAATTTTCTTCTCATCCTTCGTCTTCTACTGCATTTTCCTTAAATAAGGAAGCCAGAGATTAAAAAAAGCTGTGCCAGCTCTCTAATGTTGTATCTTCTAGTTGAGATCAGAGAGTTGATAAATCTACCAGAAACTCAGTGTTCTTTTGTCAGATGATTTAGTGAATATCCAACATATATGCTGTGTGCTATTATCTATTTTCTCCTAGAAGACACCTTAAACACAAAATCACAAACACACCCACTGTGGTTCTCTTCAGGAATCTGATTTAAAAACAGAAAAAAAATTCATTTATTGAGCAAATTATCTTCTAGCTGTTTTATCATAGTGGTTTTCAAACTGCATGTCACTACCCATCAGTGGATTGTGCAATCACTTCAGTGGGTCATGATCAGCATTTTTGTTTAATAGAGTAGAAAATATCAGATTGCATAACATATGGTAAGGATAAATACTGTTTTGTGAAACTTCTATAGGAGGAGGTAAAAACCTGTGAAACCTGTTCCTGGCATACCTCTTTACACACTAGACAGAGGAACCTACAACAAATCAATCACTTTATTCAAAGTGGCAAGTAATCTATTAAGTAAGATTGGGGCCCATAGGATGAGACAGGATTACTAAGGATTATGAATTTTCTTCAACTGACCCATATAACCCCAAAATATTTATCAGAAAAATCTAATCAGAGGCCAAAGGTAATATGCCACACAAATAATCTGACTGCAAGCCACTATATTAATTTATAAAATATACCATATAACCCAGATATCCACGTTAGCAACAATCAGCTGTTGATGCTATTACTATGCACTTTCACAACACTGAGTTAGAGAAATTACAGGTGAATGTACTCCGAATCCCTAAAATGCTAACATAGCAGCAGTTACGAGGATTAAAATTAAGTGAATTGCCAAGAACTTGGCAATTTATCTAATTCCTGTCAGGCAAAATCAGGTGTTGAGGTGTCAATTAGGACAATGAGCCAAACTGCAAGTAATAATCAAGTCTTTATTCACTTACTGCCACAGTGCAAGCAAGAGGCTAAAAAAGTACTGGTTCTCCAGTGGTCGATTAAATGGAACACTAGGTGAGGGTTAGGTGGACGCAATGCACACAATCATCTCTCTGCAAAGGAGGCTGGAACAAAAGGTTTCTGCCTCTTTATGGACCTGTGGGCCAGGGGAGGAGGAAGGAAGAGCTGCAAGTGGAATGGTCCTGGGTCAAAATGGAGAAAAGTACCTCAGTCAAGGCTGCCCCCTCCACCTTCCCTCCCTTTGCAATAAGGAGGTATTGGTGGAGGCACCTGGGAAGTACCTTGGCCAAGGCCCTCAGAATGGAAGTACCTGAGCCAGGAATGCAATACAGTATGAGCATGGCTGGTGGGAGGGAAGGGGTGAGTCCTTGACTGCAACTCCCTCCAGAAAACTGCAGTGCACTGGCCATGCCCAAGTCTGGTGTGGCAAGAGCAGCTTCCCCCGAAGAGGCCAGCCAGGCAAAGCCACGCAATTGTCTATGGTCGGGCCTGAAAGATCACACATAGGATTCTGGCCTGTAGCCAGGGTCCTCAGCTCCTATTGCGTATTTCTTGTTTCCTTTAATAGTTTCTTTGGAACACTTGAAAAAAATCCCACACTAGAACCACACACGTGACAACCATTTCTGATTATAACAGGAATTGACTACCTATAGTTACTGTGCCAAAAAGAGACTATGGCTTATCAACTAACACTAGCACTAGGACCGGATACTATTGTCAGTTGCGTCCACACCATGTGGGAAAGCACTTACTGGAAGCCCTATATTGTTAGAACCACTGGTGGCAAGCTGTGATCTCATCTGCTATTTATAAGTGACAGCTAAGGGATCCCCAAGCTCCAAATGCAGTCCCACGCGTACTTAAGCATATGTACAGTAATTTGATAGAACTCCAAATCCCACTTCTGCTGATTTCTCTGTGTTCTCAAATGACCTTTTTTGTCGGTCATATTTCAAAAACAAATCCAACAGCGTGTAATTTTTCCTATGTTAAAGTGAAAATAAAAGATGGTAAATCTCAATGGGTCAACCCCCAGATTACCCTGACTACATACAGCAAGATACACTCCGTTATAAAACTGTGAAAACTGATCTCAAAAATTCCAACGATACTTCAAGGCCGAAAGCCTGTTGGTTTTACAGTCTTAACAACACGATTAAAACGAGGTGAGGATATCACAAAAGTAAATGAACAAGAAACACAAGAACTGAGAGAAAGTTAGAGAACTTTCAGTTACGGAATAACCTCTGGCGACATTTATCACAGCCTTTCCCTCTCTGTAGCTTCTTCTGCCCCACTTCCCCCGGCCCCCTCTCTTGACCTTGAACCCTCACCTCTTCCTCTCTGAGGGATTGCACAGGACACAGACCCTGACAACTGGCCCTCGCCCTAATTGCCCACAACCAGTAAGCACCTAGGAGTCGAGCCAGAGTTCAGAGACTGCAAAATCCCACACCAGGAAAGTAAAGGCAAGGATGAAAACTGCTTTGGCCACAGAGAGGGGGAAAAATGCCACATGTGATACGACCCACTGCAGGGGAAAGTATCGTTTTTTGCAATTCCTCTCAGATATTCCCGCTCCCCATGAGCTGCAGTCAGAAAGCGGGGAAGTGGGAAAAGCAAAGGAGCTGAGGTCGTGGCGCCCCCGTTCTGGGTCCCCGGGCACCTTGGAGGGACCGAGGCAGGCCCGACCTTTCCCGGGGGGGTCGCTCCACCTCACACCTGGGTTCTTGAAATCCTCCTCACGCACCTGGAGCTGGCACGGGCCCGCGAGCCGCGCATCTCAAGGCCCAGGAGCCGCGAAGGCAGCGTGCACACGTCCTCAGGGCCGGCGCGGCGACGGGCTGAGTGCGCAGGCGCGGAGCTCGGAAGCGCCGCCGGACGCGGTCCGACTGGAAACAGGCTCCCTCCAACCCAGGGCCGCAGTCGCGTCGGCTAGCCTGCGAGTCTCAGAAGAAAAAGGGGCTCCAGAAGTGCGTGCCCCGGGCCGCTCACCCGGCCCTGCAATTGTGGGAAGAAGAGAATAGAGGAGTGAAGAAGGGTGCATTTTCCATCTCACCTCAGTCCTCGGCTAGGAAAACCACGTAGCCCTGACCAGTGGGCTCAAGGCCCTGCTGGAAACTGGTGAGCCCGCGTTCAAAGACCACTCTTCTAGTCCTCTCTAATGTCAGAGGGCCCATGGTAAACAAAACGCCATGTATCAGGGCTTTTCTGTGCCAGCCCTGTCCTGGGCACTCTGGACGTTGTCAGAATATAGCGCAGGGGTCAGGGACATGGGCTTTGCGGTCAGGCATACCTGGGCTCCACTCACAGCTCTACCAATATCCTGATAGCCCCGGACCTTCTTAGCTTCATTCCTTCAGTATATTTTAGTTGTCTACAATATACATAGCCCTGTGCTCAGCTTCTGAGTTTCTTCAGATTTCTCTGACAGATGAAATGGATGTAAAGTGCTCAACCTAGTGCCCGGTGCATAAGAAACTCCCATATAGCTATCATTTATTAATGACTATTTTCAAATTAAATATAACAACTTTATGAAGTGATAGGATACCATTTTAAAATGAGGAAAAGGAGCCAGACGTTAAGGAACTTAACTTTGCACAGCTGATAAATGATGGAGGTGGGATCTGAACACAGGTGGTCCTGCGCTTTTAATTCACTCCTGCTTCTCAGATTGTGGATATCTCAACAGTTTATGTAGACACAATTAAGGGTTAAATGTTTAGTGCAGTTACAAACTAGGGTGGCACATTATTACTGAATAAGATGCTTGGGTATGTACTGAAGATTTTAAGTACAGAAGACATTAGAGAAGAATTTATTGTGGTTTTTGCAGGTTCTGAGTGTATATGTCTCAGCTTGAGATGAGAATATGAGAACAAGTAACAAGCATATTTTTTCAACTGTAAGTACCTTTTTACATTACTTTTCAAGGACCATTGACAACAAAAATTGTTATTTCTGATGTTGGTATATGCGCCTCTGTTTAAAAAGGGAAAAGTTGGGCCAATGAAAAGTCTATTTTCCATGTGATAACATGAGGAAATGGCTAATAGGAAATAAGCTTTTGCTTCTCATGAAACAACCTTGGAAGAGTCACATTTGGGAAAGGTTGAAACCCTTTCTTTCAACAGAAACTGAGACGAAGAGAGGAGGAGAAAAGCTTTATGTATCCTGAGTGCTAATCCCAGGGTGGGGATGCGGATTATTCAGAGTTGCTTCATTCTGCAGCTTCTCTTGGAAGCTCAGCTCAGTCAAACCAAGGAAACAGTTGCATCCATCACCAGCCACATAAGTCCTTAGGAGAGATATGCAGATCATGAGAGACTGTTACCTGAGGTTGGGGACCAATGGAGGGTGCATTACCTGCAAAACAGGTAGGCCTTTGCACCAAGAGCCTGAATATGGAGTGAGGAACACAAGTGGATAAGCTGTTATAAGATAGGCCACAAACCCTATCTTATAACCTCCCCCATTTACCCTGAGAGCTATCTGAGGAACTTTCTGGTAAAAAAAAAGGAAAAGTTACTGTGAATAAGAGTCATCTGGAAGATTTCATTGAATAGGTGGGATTTGACTTGAACAGGGACTTAGTAATAGGTACAATATGAATAATAGAAAATGTGGGACAGGATAGAACATTGTAGGGAGATATGGTAGTAGTGACAAGGAAAACTAAAGGAATGGCTTGGCATACATTTGGGTTAGTATCTTACCTCTGCAACTTACTAGTGTGTGCCCTTAAAAGTTATTTAACCTTTTTAAACCTTATTTTCCTCATCTTTAAAATAAGGATATAATCAATCATTCATTTATTCAATGGCATATCATGTACCAAGCACAAAGGAGTCACTTCTAAGTACATACAAATGAAAGTGAGGCCCTTGATTTCAATGAAGTTTTCAGCTCAACATTCAAAGAAGTACCATATGATAAGAGAAGTTACGTACAGGGAAGGAGAGAGAAGCAGGAATATCTAAATCTTCCTGGAGGCTTCAGGTAGAACTGGTTTTTGGGTTGAGGTTTTAATGATCCACGCACCCATCCATCCTACATATATTTTATAAGGCACTTGCTGTGTGCCAAGCCCGGTTCTAGGTAATGGAGATAGTAGTGGACAAATTAAAAAGTCAAAAATCCCTGTCTACCTAGAGACTATATTTATAGTTGATGTTTTATATATGCCTACTGAGGGTTACAGACAATAGGTTACATAAGTAAAATACATAATATGTTAGATATTGAAAGAACTGAGGAGAGAAAATAAGTATAGAAGAGGGCTATGAAAATTTGAGGGGAGAGGGCTTGCTGGCATTCTAGTAGATGGCCAGGGGTGACCTTTCTGAGAAGTTCTGTGATTTTTGAGTTGAGCCCTGATAGAAAGAGGGAACTATGCTCATGCTCCATGTTTAGAGAACCCACTGCTCACCAGGCACTTTGCAAGAAGCTGGGAAAGGCCTTAAATGCTTTGCAAAGGTTTTTATCTTCTTTTTTTGTTGTTGTTATAAATTTATTTATTTTATTTATTTATTTTTGGCTGTGTTGGGCTGCTGTGCGCGGGCTTTCTCTAGTTACGGCGAGCGGGGGCTACTCTTCGTTGTAGTGTGTGGGCTTCTTGTTGCAGTGGCTTCTCATTGCGGAGCACGGGCTCTAGGTGCACGGGCTTCAGTGTGGTGTGCGGGCTCAGTAGTTGTGGCTCACGGACTCTAGAGCACAGACTCAGTAGTTGTGGCGTGCGGGCTTAGTTGCTCCGCGGCATGTGGGATCTTCCCAGACCAGGGATCAAACCTGTGTCCCTTGCATTGGCAGGCGGATTCTCAACCACTGCGCCACCAGGGAAGCCCCTCTTCTTCTTCTTTTTTAATCCAGTAGGCAATGGGAAATTATTGAAGAATCTTGATCATAGGTAGGGCATGCTTAGATTTGTGTCTTAGAAAACTCACTCAGAAGTTATATGGATAATGAAATGGAGGAGGCAAAATTAGAATAGCCATGCTGTCATCTGGAGGCTTCCTCCTCCTTGAATATCTGGTTAACTTAGGTGAAAATCTAATTCTGTGGCATGTGACAGTCTTCATGATACCTGTGAGTTCTCACAGCTTGCTCCTAGTGTGTGTCTGTTCTCTGTAGTCCTTAACCTTTAGGGCTATCTCCTTTTTAGCAAACCATTGAATATAGAACTTATTCATCAAGTTCTAGAAAAACACTCACTCATAGTTGTGTGTGTGTGTGTGTGTGTGTGTGTGTGTGTCTAAATACTTTACTGAAGATTTAGGAGTCACTATGGGATGGGGCTTCCACTGAAAGTATGTGGGGCCTTGGGAGCAAGTCAACCAGTACCAAGCGCATTCAACATAATTGCATTTGAAAGGAGTTCACACTTTCAGCATCTGTCATGCCTTTTGTAATATTTTAAAGACAGAAATTTTGAAACTGAGTTTTTTTTTCTAATTTAAGTAGAGTTGATTTACAATATTATATTAGTTTCAGGTATATAGCATGGTGATTTAGTATTTTTACAGATTATACTCCATTAAGAGTTATTACAAGATAATGGCTAGAATTCCCTGTGCTATACATATATTCTTGTTGCTTATCTATTTTATACATAGTAGTTTGTGTCTCTTAATCCTATACCCCTAGTTTGCCCCTCCCTTCTTCCTCTCCCCTTTTGTAACCACTAGTTGGTTTTCTATATCTGTGAGTCTATTTCTGTTTTGCATATACGTTCATTTGTATTATTTCCTAGATTCCACATATAAGTGACTTCATACAGTATTTGTCTTTCTCTGTCTGACTTATTTCAGTAAGCATAATATTCTGTAGGTCCATTCATGTTGCTGCAAATGGTGGAATTTCATTCTTTTTTTAATGGCTGATTAGTATTCCATTGTGTGTACATGTGTGTGTGTATATATGTGTGTGTATATATATTTTATATATATATGTGCCACATCTTCTTTATTCATTTATCTTTTTATGGCACTTGGGTTGCTTCCATGTCTTGGCTATTGTAAATAGTGCTGCTATGATCATTGGGGTGTATGTATCTTTTCGAAGTATGGTTTTCTCTGGGTATATGCCCAGGAGTGGGATTGCTGGATCATATGGTAGTTCTATTTTTAGTTTTTTAAGGAACCTCCATACTGTTCTCCATAGTGGCTATACCAATTTACATTCCCACCAACAGTGTAAGAGGGTTCCCTTTTGTCCAGCATTTACTGTTTGTACACTTTTTGGTGATGGCTGCTTGTTTTTATCCAATGACAGACAGAATCTCAATCTTAATTTCAATCCCTCCCTCTCTCTCTGTTCTCTTGTGGTTACTCTCTTGCCTCCTTTTAATTAACTATTAGAAAACCTTGAATTTGAACCTTGTTTTTCCTGTAGGTAGAATGTGTTACCCAGGGTTTTCAGAACCTTAACTGGATAGCATGGTGAATATTTGTTTGAAGACATTTTTGCAACCCAATTGTCCTCCTGTCATAAATTTGATTCTTGTGCCTGTCTCCTTGACTTTGATGTGTATGCCATGACCAAGCTTGTATCTCAGTCACTATCTTGGACTTTTAAGGGTAAGTCTAGTCAATTCTCAAAGCTTTTCTTTTTTTTTTGAATTTGCCTTGCAGTTAGTTCAGGTGTTGGTTTTATTTGCCTTTATAGTTCTTCTCAGAAATTTTAAATCATTAAGCTCTACAAAATTTATGCGGTCAATGACATGATCTGTCTTGGTCACCTCTGCATCCTCAGAGTCCAAAGCAGTACCAGGCATGTAACAGATATACAGCAGGTATTTGTTAATGAATGAATGCATGACTGAATATTTACACAAAACTTTGGTGGATTTTCTTAATTTTGTATTGGACTTTAAAAATTATTTCACTTTAAATTTGTGTTCTCTAAGAAAAAGCCAGAAATTGCATTTTTAAAGAAGATATTTGAATATACACAATTCTTCTTCTTTTGCTTTTATATAAAAAAATAAAAATACCAAGTACCTTCTTTATTTCTTTTAAAAACTGAAATTCTGTATCCCCCAAGAATCTCTCTCTAAGCTTTTTTTCTATTTTAAAGATCGTAGGGTGTATATGTCAATCCCAATTTCCCAATTTATTCCCCCCTTTCCCCCCCAGTAACCATAGGCTTGTTTTCTACATCTGTAACTCTATTTCTTTTCTGTAAATAAATTCATTTGTACCATTTTTTAAGATTCCACATATAAATATCATATGATGTTTGTCTTTCTCTGTTTGACTTACTTCACTCAGTATGACAATCTCTCAGTCCATCCATGTTGCCGCAAAGGGCATTATTTCATTCTTTTTTATGGTTGAGTAACATTCCATTGTATATATATATACCACATCTTCTTTATCTACTCCTCTGTTGATGGACATTTAGGTTGTTTTCATGTCTTGGCTATTGTAAATAGTGCTGCAGTGAAAATTGGGGTGCATGTATCTTTTTGAATTATGGTTTTCTCCAGATATATACCCAGGAGTGGAATTGCTGAATCATATGCTAATTCTCTTTTTTTAGTCTTTTGAGGAGCCTCCATACTGTTTTCCATAATGGTTGCACCAATTTACATTCCCACCAACAGTGTAGGAGGGTTCCCTTTTCTCTACATCCTCTCCAACATTTATTATTTGTAGACTTTTTGATGATAGCCATTCTGACAGGTGTGAAGTGATATCTCATTGTTGCTTTGATTTGCATTTTTCTAATAATCAGGGATGTTGAGCATCTTTACATGTCATTATTAGCCATCTGTATGTCTTCTTCAGAAAAATGTCTATTCAGATCTTCTGCCCATTTGTTGATTGGGTTGTTTGTTTTTTTGATATTGAGTAGTATGAGCTGTTTATATATTTAGGATATTAACCCCTTGTCAGTCATATTATTTGCAAATATTTTTCCCATTGAGTTTTTTAAAAAATTTATTTACTTTATTTTTGGCTGCGTTGGGCCTTCCTTGCGGGCTTTCTCTAGTTTTAGGGAGCAGCGGCTACTCTTCATTGTGGCGGGCAGGCTTCTCATTGTGGTGGCTTCTTTTGTTGCAGAGCACGGGCTCTAGGCGCACGGGCTTCAGTAGTTGTGGCACGTGGGCTCAGTAGTTGTGGCGCACAGGCTTAGTTGCCCTGTGGCATATGGGGTCTTCCCGGACCAGGGCTCGAACCTGCATTGGCAGGTGGATTCTTAACCACTGCACCACCAGGGAAGCCCCCACATTGAGCTTTAATGCTTGTTAAAGCCTGTTCCTGCCCCCCAGTGATTGGCCTAGCAGAGAGCTTGCATCTGCTGCTTTCATCCCACCTCTTATCTTTCCTCTCTCCTCTTCCTCCTCCGTCTGTGGAGCAACCAATAAAGCCATCTGGTCACCTGCAACTAATCTACCAAAATCTGTATTCCTCAGGTGTCAGTTTCTACTCCCAAGTATCAAAGAATTTCTTTTATTATTGAAGTACAGTTGACTTACAATATTAGTTTCAGGTGTATAGTATAATAATTTGGTATTTTTTATAGATTATATTCCATACACAGTTATTATAAAATATTGACTATATTTCCTATGCTGTATATTACATCCTTGTAACTCACTTATTTTACACCTAGTAGTTTGTACCTCTTATCCCCTTCATCTGTTTTGCCCCTCTTCCCATCTCTGCCGCCTCTGGTAATGACTAGTTTATTCTCTGTATCTGTGAGTCTGTTTCTGTTTTGTTATAATTGTTCATTTGTTTTATTTTTTAGATTCCACATATAAATGAAAACATACAGTATTTGTACACTCTACGTCCATCCATGTTGTCACAAATGGCAAAATTTGATTCTTTTATGGCTGGGTAATATTCCATTGTATGCATATACCACATCTTCTTCATCCATTCATCTGTTGGTGGACGCTTGGGTTGCTTCCATATCTTGGCTATAGTAAATAATGCTGCTATGAACATTGGGTGCATACATCTTTTTGAATTCGTGTTTTTCAAAGAATTTTTCTAACAAAGACACCTCTCCCTTTCTAAGGTGAATAAAATCTCTTTCTCATCATATATTTCTAAGAGGATTTTTGGTGAATAAAATCTCCTCATCATCATGTATTTCCTTGAGAAAAATATTTGCCATCTCTGTATATTTTGCTACATGGCTTCTGAGGGAAGGATGGCAGTGGCTGGTCATTTGGAATCAGAAGGTAAAACGTAGAGCTGTATTTTACTTAAAGTAGTTGGACCACCTCCAACTCATAGGCTAGTATCGATCTCCTAAAGCGTTGCTGGAAATTTTCTCAAAAGCTCCACTGGTAATAATTCCTATTGGATTTCTGGGTTTAGTTAGGTAGTACCATCCTACCCCACTCTCTATGTGTTGGCTCAAATTCAGTAGCACTGGGGTTCTAGAGTTACCCTAAAAGCAGGCAGGATTCCCAATATAGGACTTTGACCACATTTGTTCACCCTTAAGTCAGGGCTGACCACTGGACCGTCATTGACTATGGAGACCCCTCCAACTATTATAATACCAGGGTCTAGGCTAACCAAGGAGGGAAGGCAGAGCTATGGTATCTACCAAGCTTTTTTGTTTATGGTGTCAGGAGAGCTTGATGCTATGACCTTTCTCCTGTTTCTGGATCTTAATTTCTGGAGGACTGTTCTTCTCACAAGCACATTCCACCAAAAAGCACCCATCTTCACAAGAGTGGGAACATATGGAGGTATTTCTCTTCTTAGCCTCCACCCCCAAGTGGTGCTGTGGATGGTAAAACTGTCGCCAACGGCTGCTAGATTCCAGGGGCAAATATGTAAGATATTACCGATGTCTTGTTTAGGACTGGCTTCCCAGCTAGGTAAAAATTCAGTCGTCATGGTTCGTGTTTAAGGCCCAGGGATTTTTCTAGCATGTTCTCTGATCCAAAGTAAGGAAGTCACTTACCCCGTAATGAGGGGGCTTTGGTGTTAGAAATCTGAACTTGGGTGACTGAGCTCCACCCTCTGCTCGGCTGGATTTGTACCCTTATTTCTAACCCTGAACAGTTCCTTCTCTTCCTCCCCTTGAATAACTTCTTTAAGAGCAAGGAGTGGGAAGGATAACTCACAATTTCACAGGGAGTTCTGAGCTGCTCCTGTGATGTTTTGCTTTAAAATCCTCCTACAGCAACTTTCTTCAACAAGCCTGAGTTTTCCAAACTGCTTTCTAATAGCAACGTGGAATGCTTTGTGGCAAAAGCTGCTTAAGTTTTGACACAAGCGTAAAGGTCATTTCTCCTTCCAGCTGTTACATTGTCAAAAATCTGACTTACAAATCCAGGCAGTTTACCACATTTTAAGCAGTCAGCTACCCGGTGTACCCCAAGGGATGCATTGGAAGCTTTGTGATCACATAAATTCCTAATTCTGGATCCTGCAAACTTTAATTATTGTCCACATCCCAACTGTCATTTCTCTAATAGTTCAGGGAATGTAAAAATCCTCCTTTCTGCACTACCTGAAAATGTCTAAATTTCTTGTGGCATGTAGCATTTACTAGGGGTCCTGATATTCAATCCCAAGTTCAGATCTCTGAAGGATCCTGTCCCAAGAAGAAGCAGGCATAGTAGGAATCTTTCATTAGACCTGTAATGAGTTGCATTGTGTCCCCTAAAAAGACATGTTCAAGTCCTAACCCCACGAACTGTGAATGGGACTTTATTTGGAAATAGGGTCTCTCCAGATATAATGAATTGTTTTGATATGAAATCATCCTGGGTTTAAGGTAAACCCTAAATCCAGTGATGATTAGCCTTTTAAGAAAAGGACACAGAGAGACATATAGACACACAGTAGAAGGCCATGTGAAGATGGAGACAGTAAAGACCTCCATGTGTTTAAGGAACAAGTAGAAGGCTCAGGAATGGTGCTCAAGGAGGAAGTGGTACAAAATGAATGAGCTCAGAGAATGGTAGGGGTCAGATCCTGTGCAGCCTTGTAAACTATGGTAAAGAGTTTGGATTTTTTTTTTTACATCTTTATTGGAGTATAATTGCTTTACAATGGTGTGTTAGTTTCTGCTTTATAACAAAGTGAATCAGTTATACATATACATATGTTCCCATATTTCTTCCCTCTTGCGTCTCCCTCCCTCCCACCCTCCCTATCCCACCCCTCCAGGCGGTCACAAAGCACAGAGCTGATCTCCCTGTGCTACGTGGCTGCTTCCCACTAGCCCTCTACCTTACGTTTGGTAAGGTATATATATGTCCATGCCTCTCTCTCGCTTTGTCACAGCTTACCCTTCCCCCTCCCCATATCCTCAAGTCCATTCTCTAGTAGGTCTGTGTCTTTATTCCTGTCTTACCCCTAGGTTCTTCATGACATTTTTAAGAGTTCAGATTTTATTCTAGATGTAGGGGAAAGCATTTGCAAGGCTTTAAGAAGAAAAACTGGTCTGATTTGAATTTTTAAGTGATATCTATTGCTGCTATGTTGTAGTTAAGTGAAGGGTTGGGGAGGATTTGTATGGTGTCAAATTAGCTAAACCTGAGTTATGTTTCCCAGAATTCCCTTCCCTGTATGGCTCAGGGGTAGTGAGCCTCACAAGGAGCATTTTGTACGCTATTTGGAAGGCAGAAAGGAAGCAGTAGCCTATTGCTTTTACACTTGGAAGGTCAGAGCAGGGCACAAGACCCCACTGCAATGCACCCACATTGCTGTGATCTGCTGGCTCACCTTACTGGCCTGGGACAACATCTGGCTCACAAGTCCTGCCAGATTTTCTCCTTCAGCCTCGCTCAGCCCTGGGCCAGGATCATATTTAGCTCCATGACTAAGGGCATCAGCTTCTCCAGTGGGACACATACTCTCATCAAAGTTGGAGGCTCAGAGGCTGTGAGAGAATGACAGTAATTCCGAGTCTATCTTTATAGGTTCAAGTCTGTTCTCACAGGTTCCAGTTGATCCTCACATCTCCCTCTTTATATTCATCATCCCTTTAAGTGCCAGAGCCTGGGGCTGGCACGTACACTGTTTAATCAGCTTCCACAGTTGTAAGGTCAAAGCCCTATAACAAATTCATATGCATATGCATATGTATATGTGTGTGTATATGTATATATGTATTTACATATATGTGTATTTTATATATTTACATAAATTTTGTAGTTTTTATTCTTATATTAAAGATTATAGTATATTTATATAAATATATTTAGTTATATGATATATATTATATATTTAAATATACTATATTTGAAATATGATGTTTTATTATATTTAAATATTTATTACATATAAAAATATTTTTATATATTTGTTTTATATATGCATATGTGTGTGTGTGTATGTGGATCCATCCTTGTGGTTTTGCTTCTCTGATTGGACACCACTGAAGCAGGGGCAAAAGTGAAAGCAGGTGCACTTGTTAAGTGGCCAATACCATTTAGTCCAGAACCAGAGATACAGAGATATCGTTATGGAGATGGAGAGAGGTGTACTAATTTAAGAATTGTTTTGGATGTTGTATTAGGGTTCTTTAGAAAAACAGAACTGATTGGATGCATATAGAGAGAGAGAAAAGAAAGAAATTTATTATAAGGAATTGGCTCATGTAATTATGGAGGCTGAGAAGTCCCAAGATCTGCAGTCGACAAGCTGGAGACACAGCAGAGCTGATGGTGCAGTTCTAGTTTGAGTCTGAAGGCCTGAAAACCAGGAGAGCTGATAGTGTAAATTCCAGTATGAAAGCTGGCAGACTCAAGACCCGAGAAGAGCCAATGTTTCAGTGAGTCTAAAGGCAAGAAAACACTGATGTATCACCTCAAATAGTCAGACACAAGGAGTTCCCTCTTACTCTTTTTAGTTCTATTCAGGCCCTCAACTGATTGGACGAGGCCCACCAGCATTAGGGAGGGCAATCTGTTTTACTCAGTCTGCTGATTCAAATGTTAATCTCATCCAGAAGCACCCTCACAGACATACCCAGATAATGTTTAACCAAAGTCTGAGTACCCTGTGGCCCAGTCAAATAGACACATAAACTTAACTATCACAGAGGTAGAACTTACAAAATGTATGGATCTATATTGGATGCAGGTGTGGCTTCATGTGCAGTTGTACCAGGCCCCATACTTAGAAGGACTCCACAGTTGGTTTAATGCTTTGCTGTTGCTCTCTTGAAATTCTTGATAATTTTTCAACAAGAGTCCCTGCATTTTCATTTTTCACTGGGCCCCACATATTGTGTAGCTGGTCCTGATGGATGTGAGGAGTGAGGGGAATAAAAGGTTTAAGGATTACACTTGGGTTTTTGGATTAAATGACTAGGTGGATGGTAGCACGTTGGAGGTGGAAATTGACAGAGAGCTCAAGAATTTTGATTTGAACATGTTAACGTAGAGCTGCCTCTTAGACATTGTGGTAAGATATTTGTTGATTGCTTCCCCAGCATTCATTTCCCTCTTCCTGATTCCTAGCTAGACCTTGTTTCACAGCCTTGTGGTTAGGGTTTGATTGGCTCTAGTTCCAGCCATCCACATGCTGTCCTGGCATGGCAGTCTCTGCCATATAGGGGCAAAGTAATCAACTAAGCTATATAAACTACTGGTGCTGTTTGTAATTCCCTTTAACCATAGACTAAAGAAGAAGGAGAACTGATTATTTGAGAAGGAGAGGCAGAGTCTGCAGAAATCAAGCCTAAAGTTTTCTCAATTTCAGGTCGTGTATAATTGTGGGAAGAACTCCTTGTTTTCCCCAATATCTGTCTTTGCCATCTTCCTCCTTTGTTAGCTGAGCTCCTGTTAAAAAGACTACATTTCCTAACCTTCCATGCAGCTAAGTATAGCCTTGTGATGATATTCTGTTTAATGGGCTGTAGGGGACATTGTGTGTGTAATTCCTCCTCGCTTCTTCCTTCCAACTGTCTAGAATTTATATGCATTGACAGGAATCTCAGTAGTAGGTAGCAGAAAAGAACCCTGGTCCTTTGACATCTGGAAGCCATGCCAGTTCTGGACTTCCTACTTCTTGTCTGTTACAAGAGAGCTAAAACTATCTTATTTAAGATAAGATTACTATCCACCACTATTTTCGATTTCTGTCACATGTAGCCAGTGTTAATCCTAAATGATACAGTGTCCATATAATTAACTCCTTTTCTTTCAAGGGCACCTAAATGAATGCTGGCTTGATGCAAACAAGAGTCTAATTAGAACAATTTTTTTTCCTTAGTCAGACCTGTGTATATTTTCTACATACACACCAAAAAAAAAAAAAAAAGAAAGAAAGAAAGAAAAAAATCCTTTTACCCAATCCATATTTTGCTTTGACTTTTAAGTCATAGAAGAATTATAGATACTTTACCAGGATCTATTATTAAAAGCACTGCTACTTTCTCTAGGGAAGCAACAATTGATCCACATTTTCCTGGCACTAGCTCACAGTTCATAAACCCTTGTTTAAAATTAATGCAAATCATTAAACAACACAGAAAAAAATTCTTTTAAAATTACATAGTACAAGCTGCCTTCTGAGAGACTGGAAAAAGTGAGTTTACATGTAATCTCAGATAAGGTGACCAAATATTCTAAATTGGCTAAGACAGCCCCAACTCCCAGATTGCCTGCTGCTCTGGTTTCTGTGTCAGCACACGTCTTGTGGTTCTAGCCAGATGTCATCCAGCTTTAGGACAGGAATTCCTCCCCCTGCTCAGGAGAGCAAATAACTGAAAATGGGGAGAAACAAACTGAAAGTATAAATGGCAAAAAACTAAAGCATGGTTACAATATTTTGGTTCTTTGTTTGACAAAGTGTGGAAGCATTTGTCAATGAATACTGTTTAGTTTGGTGTCTTTCACACTGTGTATTGCATGACCCATTTCTAGGGTGTGATTGATATTTTAAAAAAGTGATATGGACTACAATAGGCTAGAAAATGCCAGAGTGCATTGCACATACTAAGGATGAGTATTTTTCAGAAATTTCTGTTTGTGTTTTGTCTGTGAGTCATTGGTACAAGAGGGTGAATAAATGAAATTTAAAACCACTAAATTTTAGTTATTTATGACTGCACTCCCCAATGTTTCTTGAATCATACAGCAATATTAAGAAATATTAAGCCTTCCATTCATCATATATTTAACCTATGTAACAGTAACAGTACTTGTGAGTCCATCACTTCCTTGGGTGGGGTTTTCCCTTCAAGTCCCAGACTCACATAAGTTTTCCAAGGCTGTTCCAGGGACTTTACAAGTGTCCAGGACTATTGGGTGAGGTGCTGTCTACAGGGGATTGGTCAGTGGATAGTTCACTCTTGAAGTTCACTGGAAGTTCACATGATGTTTAAAGACTAAATTGAAGTTAGCCAATTGGACAAGGAGAGAATGGCATTCCAGGTAGGAGCAGTATATATTAAACAGAAGAAAGAAATAGTAGATTGTATGTGTTCACAGTATCTTACATATAATTTTGAAATCCAAGAAGTTCTAAAAGCTGAAAGCTTTTCCTTAATCCATTAGGCAGGAAAACCTGACTCAATCTGAACTCATTGGTGTGCTGCATTTGTCAGGGACCCATCAGGAAACAGACGGTATTCTCAAATTGGGGTCGTTGAAAGAGGATTTAATAAAGAGACTCATTCAAAGGTGTGGGGGGAGTGCTGGCACAGGGATAGGAATGTGATAGTGGGACAGGAGAGCTGTGATCCCGAGACACACGTCCCTAGGAGACGAGAGGAGAGAGTGGTTCTTGGAGGCCAGAAGGAAGGAGTCATGGGAAGAAGACTGCCTCCAGATGACTGTCCTTCAGGAGAGGGAAACACCCCAGGCTCCTGGATAGCCTGCTGGGCTCCCCATTGGCTGTATCCCATTAGAAACCTGGGGGCAGTGGAGTGTGGGGCTGAAGCACAGATAGGTCAGTTTCCCAGGCACAGAGCAGGTGCAAAAGGGCGGATTATAGATCTGGAGGAAGCAAGGGAAGTGGCTCAGTGGCAAAACCAGACCCCAACCGACTGAGGCCATTTGTGGCCTTATTACACTTAATGTGAATATTCTAGGTTTGCTGAAGAAACATTTATGTGTTTGATACGAGTTGATGCCTTAGACCATCTGGGGTGTTATGTAACATATATACATATACATCTATCTATCTATCTATGCATGGGATTACCTGTTGAAAATCTAAAATGTTATGAATTCTGAAATGCTTGTGGCCTCTGGGGTTTCTGTTAAGAGCATACCTACGAACAGTAAACTGGAGACATTTCCATATGGCTAGAAGATTTTGTACGTGAGGAGTTAGAAGGCAGGAGAGGAGGCTGGAAAAGTGGACTGGAGCCATGACAGAAAGAGGCTTTTATGTCAGGCCAAGAGTGTGGACTTGGTTGTAAATGGTGGGGATCGATAATAAAGACTTTTAAAGGGGATGACAAGGTTATACATGTGTTTTACAAAGATCACGCTGGCTATAATGCACAGACCGGGTTGTACTCTCCTGGGCAGCAGAGCATATGATGGCCTGGGTTTGGCGTTTCTCTCATATCTCAGAGTAGAGAAGGAGCAGGGGAGGGAGGCAGGGAGGGGTGAAAGGCTGGCTCTAGTGACTCACAGCTGCACAGATGACACTTGAACAGAATGTGGAAGAATCAGAGAAACACCTGCTGGGGACCGAAGAGGACACTATAACAATTTCAGATGTCATGCTCAGCACCGCTTAGTAAGCTGTTTAACAAGGCTTTTGCCAGCATTGCAGATGTATTTCACTGCTCGTCAACCAAGAGAGATACTGTTCCCTTGCTGTTTTGGATCATATATTCTTCTTAAGAGAAATGAATAGGGACCCACAGGCGTTAAGTGGCAGTAATTACCCAGTGAGCCTGTGATGGAATCTGGACTAGTCTTCTAACTCTGGGCCGTGTTGTTTTTATCACAGCACACTGCCATCCAGTCAGTCTGCAGTATGGTGATGGTCCACATAAATGTGTACTTGAGTTTCTAGAAAGAAAATATAGAAGTAAAAGACTGGTGCATTAACTATTGACTTATCAGTCTTTGAAAGGTGTAATTTTTTCCTCTTCAAGTTTTAATGAAAATAAAACCTCAAAATCTATAGCATTAAGCAAAATAAAAGTCTAGTAAAGCTAGCACAGTAGTTTATACATAATTATGGAAAAACTGGTACACAAAGTGATTATATATCATGGCTCACTTTGTCAAACTTATTACACAGTTTATTTATAATTGATTCTTAATCTTTCTCAAATTGTTTAATGGTTTCCATATGCTTGCTTGTGTTTTAATTCATGTGCATTTAGTGAATCTCACCTACCACAAGCAAGTGAAAGTCTATAAAATAAAAATTTATCTCCTTTTCGCCACTACCCCTCCCCGTTCAACACTTTCTCCAGGGATAACCACTCTTAAGAGGTGTGTTCTATTTTTTCAGGTTTGTATCCAAACCTGCCTATATGTTACAGACATAAAAAACCAAATGTTTCTTATGTTGTTTTCCCACAAAAATGGCATAGCACCATGATAGTGTTCTGCAACTTGCTTTTTTCACTTGATATGTTACATATATATTCATATAAATATTAATGATTGCTTTGTGTTCTATTGCAAGGATTTTCTTTAATTTAACCATTCTGTAACTGATGGTAAATAGGCTCTTTTAAAGATTTTATTATGACAAATAATCCTTCAGATTAACATCCTTGTACTACTTCTTAGTTGTAAATACTTGAAAGACCTTGCTCTCTAAGGTCTTTGGCCAAAGTATATATTTTGTAGGAACTGATAACCTCTTTTTTTCTTAAACCTTCTCTTGGAAGTCATTCATATTAACCTATAAACACAGCAACAAAAAGCCATTTTATTGAATTTTAGGCAAATGATAAAAGTGACTAAGAGGTTTTAGATCCAGTAGACACCATTAATATCTTGCTATTTTCTCCTTTAGCTCACTAATCTCAGTTTCTTAAGCAAGGTCATTCTGGAGATTACTCTTAAAAAATTCTTCTTTGGAGTTTACTTCATCATATCTTTTATCTTAAGAACATCTAAGAGGAACAAACCTGAGAAAGAATCTCCAGGTTAAAGAGGTGGAGGTTGCTAGAAGTTAAAGCAGTGTTTCTGCCCTAGGGAAGTGACATGCTAAAGGGCTGTGGCACCCAGGACATTTTCTAACTCTCTGCTTCCACCTTTGCCTCAAATAATGAGCTCCTCTGAGAGGAGCAGTGTGTGGTGGCTAGGAGCGTGGACTTACGCACTCATCAGCTGTGGGCCTGGAGCAAATGACTTAACTCCTCTGTGCTGCAGTTTCTTCATCTGTTAAAACAGGGATGGTGATGATGATGGTGAGGATGATGATGATGATGATGATATTGCCTACTCTGTAGGGTTGTTGTGAAAAATCAGGGATTTATATTTATAAAGCACTTACAGGGCCTGGCGTATAAAATGCACTATCTAGGTATTTGTTAGATAAAATGCACAATGTTATGGGCACTGTGAAGTCTCCTGAAGAAGCAACTGTTCATGAAACTTTTCCAAAGTTCAAATATAGCTAAAGTTGCTCAAAATATCATGTGAAAAATCTCCCTTCTCCTCCTTATCAGACCTTCACTATAGAACTTTCTCTATTCAGTACTCGCAGAAGCCCTATATTTCAGTGGTTTGTTCTGGATTTCTAACTTCTAATGAGAAATGATATTTTCTTTAGGTTAAAAAAAAAGCAGGTTAATAAATGGACAGATACTGGGTGTCTGTTTCCTCACAGTTGTTAGCACATTCTTTTTGTTCAACAAAATAGTCTAACAAGAAGAGGAGATTTGCAAAAACATATCATAGAAGAAATCGAGTCAGATTTCAGAAACATAAGTACAGAAACAAATTGGATTGTCAGGAAACATAACCTTCTGAACATAAGAAAATGATAGAAAATTCATTGACAGTATATATTTATAACCCACATTTTCACATTCTTTGTTGTTTTGTTGTGTTTTTTTTTTTTGGCCACACCATGCTGCTTTCAGGATCTTTGTTCCCCCACTAGGGATTGAACCTGGACCCCAGCAGTGAAAGCACTGAGTCCCAACCACTGGACCTCCAGGGATTTCCTATAACCCACATTTTCAGATTTTATTATTATAACTATTAGAAATACAGACAATTTTTATTTAATCAAGAGCTGGTTAGCCAGATCTGAGATTTTACAAGTCCTTTGTTACTCTTTTCTTTTCATCCTGCCCCTGCAATATCCTGCATTTTGATCAATTTCAAAGCATAGGAAGTCAGGTATGAGATTTGTTTCTCTTAATATAGTTAGACTTCCAAGGCAAACTGTGTAGTGTTTTACTTCCTCTTTAGCAGGAAGGTACAGAATGAAAGGGCCCCTCCTTCTGGGGGCCTCTGTATTCTCTGGAGTAGTTGACTGTAGCCTTGGGCTAAGCACTCTGACCAAGTAGTTTTATATTCTTGTCTGATGTATTATGATTTAGTTTCACAACAGAGTTGAATGTCTTACTTCCTCGTACTATCACTAATAGGATTTGGGGCCTTGACGCCAACTTTTAATACCAACTTCAGCATAGAATCGTGCTTGTAGGACGTTGGAGAGGATTTCTGATACTGAAAGAGGGAGGGAAAATTAGCTTGCTGTGGGTAGCCACTGAAGTACCTATGGAGAGTTGGCATTCAAACTTTCAGACTTGATTAAAACACGAGGAAAGAAAAGAAACCTCTAGGAAAGAAGCTGTAGCAGATATAGCTGTAGCCACCTTGTAATTGGGTATCGTGTGTGTTTGTTTCTTTTATACTTCGCCTTGTTCCAGAAAGTTAAGCAGTTATCATATGATTCCTCTTCCAGGACAACAACAGGAAAAGATGGAGCTCTTGTTTCTTTTCCTCTCCTTGGCTTGCATAGGCCTGTGTTTAACTCTGTAATAATTTCTTTTAAAATTAGAGTTGCTCAGGCAACTATACCCTTTACTTTCTAACTTGACCCCATTTCCTGATGAATGGTCTTTTTATTTCTTAGCTAAGTCCTAAAGGTTTTCACATTCTGCAGTTTTCTCTGCTAAATAGCTCTAGGCATAATTGCTTATAAGATCATAGGCAACCATAAAACCTTAGATTTTTTTAAAGGAAACTTAGAGACCATTTAATCCAACCCCCTCATTTTATTTTATTTTATTTTTAATTTTTTCCCCTCATTTTATAGTTAAAGAAATTGAGTCCCCAAGAAGGTAAATGACATCCAGCTAATTTGTAATCCGGGTAGAATTTTCCCAAGCTAAGTTTTTTGGCTTGACTAGAATTACAACTAAAACCATTTTAAAGGCCACATACTTTTCCATCTTGGTCCTTTTGAAATATCATATGGATATAATGTACAGTAATCAAATTTACAAAATCTTGACTCCTAATTCTGAGAAACACTGTAATGTGAGAAATTGTTAAAGAGGTTTGGAATTAACATGCTTATTAATAGACCATTTCTTACAACTCTGGTCTCAGATGTACAAGTTAATTGAGGGTTGGCTAGGTCAGCCTAAAGAGATTGCTTTGCTTTACCTAATGACCTTTATTTTGGTGAGGGAGGGAGTTGAGGGAAAATGAACCAATGCAAATAGAGAGAAATAATGTCAACATAGGAATCAGATTAGGTTCAATAACCTATTGTCATTACTATTAATATAATATCACACTTTGTGCCTACAGGATCATAACTCTAGTTTGGCAAAATGAAGACCAGTAAGAAATTATAAATTACCTTTGTGTCGATAACTTGCATCTAGCAAGAGCCAAAGGTGAAAAGTCTGTAGCTTCCCCATTTTCTTTCTGTTGCCCACTCATACCGGTTAGTGAGTCTGTCTGTGTAGCCACAAATAACTCACAGAATCTTTGAAGAGTCACCCTTCTCGACCTCTCTATGCCTCTCTTTGCAGGATAGTGTATCCCACAAACAGGCCCATCTCTAATATTTGTGAGCCTGAGGTGAATGCACAAATGGTTATTTTCTCAAATCCACCCTAAGTGGGCCACCTACCCTTCTGTTCATACTGACCTCAAAGAAACTTGTGTATAAGTGTGCAGACTATACCCTACATATTCAAGTTCTGTCCATAACTCCAAACACAAACTATACAAACAACTACCTCTTAACTACACTTTGGGCAGTATGGTCTGCCCCTAATTGTACAGAGAGGAGCAAAAGCCCAAGCAGGCCCTGGAAGTAGGCTCAGAGCTTCATGAGCAGGGAATTCTGGACATCCTGGTTAGGGAGAGCTTGGTTTAGAAGAGGATAAGAAGGTTACAGGTGGTCAAACACCCTTGGACTCACAGACCCACCATTGTTCGTGTGCAGGGGAGGAGGAGGGCCAGAAGAGGGCCTTCTAAAGCATGGGACCCAGGAAAGAAGTTCTGGTTAATTGGATCAAGAGCAGTACTGCCAACAAAAAAACTCTGGGATGGAGCCCTCCTATAGACATTGTCTTGGGTTGGACCTATACAGAGTATGGAATCAAAGATGTCTGATGACCAGAAAGGAGTCATTTTTAAAACGGGAGGTTCAAGAGATTGAAAAAAGCATCTAAAAGAACAAGACTGTTCAAAAGTTTGTCATGTCAGGACTGAAAGGAATATTCAAGATCAGCTAATAAAGATGGAATGAGACTACAAAGACAGACAACTTGCTCAGGGTCAGACTGCAAGTTAGTAATAGAGCTCAGCCAGAAACTTGGAACTTGGGCTGCCAGGTTCTCAGGACTGGGTTTCTTCCACAACCCTGTGCTGAATCCCTTTGATGTAAAACTGTAAGCCAAGATGGAAGAAAGATGGCCACAGGGTAGCTCTTATACTGTAAGTCTTTTCAACAGTGTGACAAAGCAGAATGGCAAATACCAATGGTTTCTACTGAAAAATCAAAGATCAGTCAGCCTCTGTGTGTGTGTGTGTGTGTGTGTGTGTGTGAGAGAGAGAGAGAGAGAGAGAGAGAGAGAGAGAGAAAAAGAGGGAGAGAGAGAGAGAGAGAGAGAGAGAGAGACAGGGAGGAAGAGAGAGAGAGAGACAGGGAGGAAGGGAGAGAGAGAGACAGGGAGGAAGGGAGAGAGAGAGAGAAAATCAGGTAAAGAAAGAGAGGGGAAGCACTAAAATACAGGGGCCAATGTCTTGGTGGGGATGTTGAGCATCAGAGAAGCTCTATCTCTTTTTATGAGTCAAAACCAGGAAGTGATATCATCATTAGATGGTTCAACTGGGGAACCTGGTACAATGAGAAAAGGTAGAAACGAGGAAGGGAGCTATAGGGTGTCTGAATTAGTCCCTCACTCCTGTTTGCCGCCACTTTGGGACTCTATTTCAACTTCATTCATACCCTCCTACACTGTCAGTAATGTTTGTTTTAAAAATGAAGGTCAGGAAGAGGGAGATGTCCTGGAACCTTTGAAGTATATTCTCAAGATGCTGATGTAATTCCTCCACATAATATTGATGAGAAAACAACCCAGAGGGACTTCCCTGGTGGCACAGTGGTTAAGAATCCGCCTGCCAATGCAGGGGATGCAGGTTCGAGCCCTGGTCTGGGAAGGTCCCACATGCTGCAGAGCAACTAAGCCCGTGGACCACAACTACTGGGCCTGCGCTCTAGAGCCCACGAGCCATAACTACTGAAGCCCATGCTCCTAGAGCCCATGCTCCACAACAAAGAGAAGCCACCACAATGAGAAGCCCGCACACCACAATGAAGAGTAGCCCCCTCTCTCTGCAACTAGAGAAAGCCCGTGTGCAACAACGAAGACCCAATGCAGCCCAAAAGATAAATAAATAAATAAATAAAATAAATTTATTAAAATAATTTAAAAAAACAACCCAGAGCAGGAGGAAGGTGAGGAGGAAATGGCAGCTTCTCAACTCCAGTGATTATCCCTCACATTCACGGTGAAAGCCATGAAAATCCTCCTCTTGGTCTGTGAGGAACTACATGACCTGGCTGTTTTTCCACTGCTAGTAGGGACCTAGGAAAAACTGTGCACATTTCTGAGTAACTCTCTGCATCATACTCAATGGTGAAAAGCTGAAAGCATTTCCTCTAAGATCAGGAACAAGACAAGGATGTCCACTCGCACCACTTTTATTCAACATGGTTTTGGAAGTCCTAGACGTGACAAGCAGAGAAGAAAAAGAAATAAAAAGAATCCAAACTGGAAAAGAAGTAACACTGTCGCTGTTTGCACATGACATGATACTATACATAGAAAATTCTACAGATGCTACCACAAAACTACTAGAGCTCATCAATGAATTTGGTAAATTTGCAGAATACAAAATTAATACACAGAAATTTGTTGCATTTCTATACACTACCAACGAAAGATCAGGAAAAGAAATGAAAGAAACAATCGCATTTACCATCACATCAAAAAGAATAAAATACCTAGGAATAAACCTACCTAAGGAGGCAAAAGACCTGTACTCCAAAAACTAAGATGCTGATGAAAGAAATTGAAGACAACACAAACAAATGGGAAGATATGCCATGCTCATGGAGTTGAACAATTCGTATTGTTAAAATTATTCCACACCCCAGGGAAATCTAGAGTTTCGATGCCATTCCTATCAAAATACCTATGGGGTTATTTGGAGAACTAGAACAAAGAATTCTAAAATGTGTGGGGAAACACAAAAGAACCTGAAGAGTCAATACAATCTTAAGAAAGAAGCACAAACCTGGATATATCATGCTCCCTGATTTCAAACTATACTACAAACCTAGAATCATCAAAACAACATGGTATTGGCACAAAAGAAATATGCACAGATCCATGGAACAGAACTGAGAGCCCAGAAATAAAGCCATGCTTATATGGTCAATTCCTCTGTGACGAAGGAGGTGAGAATATACAATGGGGAAAAGATAGCCTCTTCAATAAACGGTGTTGGGAAAACTGGATAGCTACACGCACAAGAATCAAACTGGGATCCTTTTTTCTGCAAAGGTAACCTCAAAACGAATCAAATACTTCAACACATGGCCTGAACCCTAGAAGAAAACATCATCAGTGTGCTCTTTGACGTCAGTCTTAGCGATATTTTTTTTGGATCTGTCTCTTCAAGCAAGGGAAATGAAAGCAAAATAAGCCAGTGGGACTCCATCAACTGAAAGGCTTTTCAACGGCAAAGGAAACCATCCACAAAACAAAAAGGCAGCCTACTGAACATGAGAAGATATTTGCAAATAATATATCTGAAAAGGGGTTCATATCCAAAATGAACCAAGAACTCATGCAACTCAACCTCCAAAAGACAAAAACCCAAGTAAAAACTTGGCAGAAGACCAAACATTTCCCCAAGGAAGATACACAGATGGCCAACAGACACATAAAAAGATGGTCAGCATCACTTATTATTAGGGAAATGCACATCCAAACCACAATGAGATGATCACCTCACACCTGAAAGAATGGCTGTCATCCAAAAGACACCAAATAACAAGAATTGGTGAGGATGTGGAGAAAAGGGAACCCTCATGCATTTTGTTGGAAATGTTCCTTGGTACAGCCACTATGACTATGGAAAACAGTTCAGAGGCTCCTCGAGAAATTAAAAATAGAACCACCATATGACACTGTAATTACACTTTGGAGTATCTTTCTGAAGGAAGCGAAAACACGAATTCAGAAAGATACATGCACCCCTAAGTTCACAGCAGCTTTATTGACAATAGCCAATATATGGAAGCCACCAAAGTGTCCATCAGTTGGGTAAAGAAGACATATATATGGGTCATTCTCTGAAACAGGCAGAGAGTGGAGTTGGCTATGGTCGTGACAAAGCTGACACCTCAGTAGTCCCAACGGAAGGTTCCCAGGATGAATTGATTCGCAGGAGTCAGCATGCCTGCAGCCTTCCACCCTTAGGCCTCGGCCCCCAGATGGTGTACCTTTCACAGGAGAGATTTATTTCCTGCTTTCAGGGAGACAGACAGGAGGTGGAAATTGTCTTTCTTGCATGGGTCTTTCCTTCTCTAACATTCATTAAAGGAATATGTCATTAAGGAAAAAAAAAAATGAAGGCCAGGAAATAAAGTGTATTGAAGTAGCAAGTACGGTCTAAGCACTGATTGATAGTGTTAAAATAAATTAATATTTGTGGCCTATAAAAAAAGAATTAGACTGGAGTACAGAATTTGTATTCCAGACCTAACCTTGCAGCAAGCCGTTTAACCTCTGTAAGTTGGTTTTCCCAAAGGTAAACAGCAAATAAGAAAGTTAGCTCTTAATATTTATGACCACAAAAAAAAAAAGGAGGGGAGGACCCAAATGTCAACAACAGGGAAATAAATTATGGAATTTTTAAATGCTACAATATTGTCAGCATTAAAAATGTCAGTTTTGAAAATTTTTAGCAACATACTAAAAATTCATAATATAACGTTGCGTAAAACATGATTCAGAAACTATATATTATGCCAATTTTAAAAAATAGATGATTATAAAATACTTGAAACAAACACATCAAAATGTTAATTTTATTGTATCTGGGTGGTAATTAGAGATGTATTTTAATTTTCTTCTTTATATAGTATTTTCACTACTTTCCAAATTGTGTCTTATGACCATATACTAATTTTACCATTAGGAAAAGATGTTGTTTTTAATGTTGTTTTAACAGATGTTGCTTTAGCCTAATTCATAAGGATGTTGTGAGGAAAATGAAATAATAGGAGTTTAAAAATTGAATTCTGACAGACATGTGCTAAACAATCCAAGTATTTATGTTAAAGGAAAATTTTGATGTATGTCTCCATGTATAGCTTTTTTTCTTAATAATGAATGGAGGTGCCTGGAAGTAATTATCTCAGTCATTAGAGGGGCACAGTATATAGCCACTACCCCTTTAGGGCTAGTTTTGTTTGCAGACCCTTGTGTCCAAGAAAAAGTCAGATAGACCTTGGCCGTTATATAGCAACTTTATCCAGTCATCAGGAGGGATAGCTAGCTCTTTGGGAAAGTCTTTGTGCCCGAGGTGGGAAGTGTGTATACAGACTCTTTTTTTTCTGTGGCTTCAATTTCAGCCCCTCTTCTCAGTAGGCAGCAACCATTATCTCATGTCATTCCCCATGGAAGCTGCTGGTAAGTTGGAAGAGGGTTAAAATAGGTTCTTGGGAAATACAAGAAGGCAGCAAGTAGGGGTGCAAGTGGGACTAGGACCAGAATTAGCTTGGCATCTTGGTAAGATAAGATAAGGTAGGTGACTACTACCACTTATGGATTGCTCTGTCAAGTACTTGCTAGTCATGATCTCATTCAATCCTCTAAAAATATGAGCTAAGTCATGTTATTTCTTTTTTCTTCTCCTTCTTCTCCTTCTTTTTTTTTTTTTTTAAACTGGAGAACTGAAGCTCAGAGAGGCAAAAAATCTTGTCTAAGATCGCACAGCTAATAAATGCTAGACCTGGAGTTTGACATCAGGTTTTACTGGCTCTGAAATTTGTGCTTTTTACAATAAAGTTCAGCGAGTTCCAGAATTGTTTAACACCAGATTCACTCAAGGAGAATTTTGAAAATACAGATTCCTAAGTCCTATCCCTAGAAATTCTGATGATTTAGTAGGTCGGGAATGGGACCAAGGAATCTGTGCTTTAAAAAGCCTCGTTGATTTGCTGGTCGGGGAGGTTCGAGGACCACTGCTTCATTCCACATTGCTGCTCCCATGTCAGCCATGAGACAGGATGTGTTCTTGTGCGTGGACCTGAAGACTCCACCCAATGAGTGAGCGATGCTGGAGGAAGTATTACATGTGAACTGCACACCCAGCACAAAACCCTCCACTCCTGACCCCTGTCAATTCTTCAGTTTCATCTGTCTCTCTCACAAAGTCAGAATTGGGGAAAACCAGCCAACTGGGAAGAGTGCTAAAACAAAACATGTAAGTGTACCAAGATAGAGGAAATTATTTTTAGTAGAACTCTTCACTGAGACCTGAACTGTGTTAAAATTGACAAGAAGAAACCAAAAACGAAAAAAGAAAACAAGAAAAAACCTCTTCGGGTAGTGAGTGGGAAGAGGGGACCGGCCCCCCAAGGAGTTTGTTTCAGCAACAATAGATGGTCACTAAACAGCTTCTAGGGAGGGCAGGTCCTGCTAGGTGCAGAGCTTGTATTTGGCTGAGAGGCTTTGCAGGTTTGGGGCCAAAGTGTGTCCGTGTTTAGGACCAGAGTGCAGTGGCTGAGGTGCCACCTGTGTTCTCCTCACTACTTCTTCTCCAGGCTAATCAACTTCTCCCTTGAGTAAGTGTTTAACAAGTATATTAAATGTATTGGCTTGAAAAAGCACAAAATCATTGACCTGGCTCATGCATCCCCATGTTTTAGTCCTGCCCTGTTTCTCACTCCACCCCCATGTTACCTCCTTTCTCCTCCAGGTCTTTGGAATACTGTTGTTTGGGATACTCTTCTGTTCTCTCTCATCCTCTTTCCCTTCACTTATATTATTCTTATTAGTCTTGTGGGTGTCAGCTTAAGCATCCCTTTCTCAGGGAGGCTTCCCCAGCGTAGGGGTTAGAGACTCTTAGTATAGTTCTGACAACTCTCTGTCATAGTCACCACATTTCATTGTTATTTCATATCTAATTGCCTATTGGCTCCTAAACTGAGTTCAGTGAAGGCAGGAACCTTTTTTGTATTGTCCACCACTGTTTCCTCATAGCTAGTCCAATGTTCATTAGGTATGTGTTGAGGACTGAATGAACTGAGCGTCTGAGGCTATGTGCAGAGTGAGCCCCTCACTTAGAAGGATCCAAGGCCGGGTCTGAACTGCGATCAAGTCACAGGAATTCCACTGGAGAGAATCCCTAACCTTACCCAAACCCAGCCATACTCCAAATTATGCTACGAAGAATCCCAGAATGAAAATCAGGACTACAAGGTTCACCCAGGTGTGTGACTTTTGGCCAGTTGCTTAATCTCTTTATCTTTCAGACCTTTTCTGAGTAACAAAGGAAAGTGTAGGGAAGTTCTTTGAAAATATTATGAGTTGTAGTAGAGACATTGAAGAGATGGGATCATCTTTAAAAGACTAAGGTGCTTGGGACTAAGGGACTTCTCTCTGGTTCCCATTTTTCCCACCTCAAACCACGTCTGGTTGAGTCAGCACAGTCAGTACAGTGGAGCCCTCATCAACCCCCACTCACCACCACCATTATCTGGTTGACTAATAGAGTTTGTGTGTTATTACAAAGGAAAGGGGAGGAGGAGAGAGAACCAAGTAAGTGGCAGCATTTGCTGGCGTAAGAATGGGGCGGACCTGTCAAAAACACTTTCCAGATCCCTCATTCTCTAGGGGATAATTTTTCTGCTGATATTTCAAACTTAAATACCTATACCAGAACTGCCATCTTCAAGGTGATAGCGCTAGAAATAGCTCTTGACCTCTCAATATGAGAGGTTTTAAATAATAGTTGCTTTAATGAAGTACCATATGGATAGCATCTTAGGACAGGCAGTCAAATGGTGGTAAGAAAGAAGAAAATCAACTATAGAAATAAGTGAAAGCATTTCACTATATATATATATATATATATATATATATATATAGACCAAATCATCATGTTGTACACCTGAAACTTACACAATATTATATGTCAATTATATCTCAATAAGGCTAGAAAAGAAAAAAACAGGGTAAGGAATTAGAAGTAGAGTTGCCAGATTTTGCAAAGAAAAATATTTAAGACATACTTACACTAAAAAATTATTGTTTCTCTGAAGTCCAAATTTAATTGGGTAACCTGTATCTTATCAGGCATCCTTTAATGGAAGGCCTCTCCTTTTCCCTTAGTTCTGTTCTGATTATTCCATAGTGAAAAAATAAAACGTTCTATAGAAATATTCATTCTGTAGCTCATTTAGTGTCTTTAAAATCACGTTTCCCTTCAAAAGAGCCATTGTTTTTCACTCATCTTTTTCTATAGGAGATTAGGGTTAATTTACCTTTTTAATTATTTCGTGTATTTCTTGAGATCTGTGTTTCAACCTTAAATCAATAAGGATTTTTATCATTATGCTCCTTTTATTATAGTTCAATACCATATATTACTATGTATTATTTGAAGGCAAGTAAAAGAAATCACCACTTTACACAGTGGAAAATGTTGGGCACTGCATTTCGCTCATTCTGTTCAGCACTCAGTGGGATTGTTTTTCTGTATTATTTTATTTTGTATTGAAAATTTCAAATGTATATAAAAGTAGAAGGAATGTTACTATATTTCAGTATATATCTCTAAAAAGATAAAGATCTTTTAAAAAATATTCACAGTACCACAATATCATAATCACACCTAAAACCACCAGCATTTCTTTAATATTATCGAATATCTAATGAGAGTTCAAAGTTGCCTGATTATATAGTTTCCTAATTATTTTATAGTTTTTTTTTGAATCAGAAACCAGACCAAATTAATTCCCTTTGTTGTAATTTGTTGATAGGTTTCTCCTTCCTTTTTTCCCCCCTTGTAAGCTATTTATTGAAGAAACTTGGTTGTCCGATTGAATCTCCTACACTCTGGGTTTTTTGTTGTATCCCCATAGTATCATTTAACATGACCCTCTGTCTCTGTATTTCCTATAAACTGATTGGGTGTCATGTCAAAGGGTTCATGAGCTAAGTTGAAGAAATTTCCCCTGGCTAAAGATGGAAATCAACAGAAATAATTACTGCAGTGGACTGCAGACACATCAAATATGTTAAAATCCATGAGTTTATGATGTTAAAAAAATCTCACTGGTAACTTTTGGAGAATGCTAAGGAGCCAGCTCATAAATCTAAAATCTGGTAAATAAACAGAAAGAAGCAAGCATTTAACCTGCCATTTTGTGTTGGATACTTCAGTGCACCACCCAGATCCCCCTCTTCAGGACTGAGACACTCATTCAACTGCCAGGAGCATCCCCAGGAATTGTCTTTGGGTAAAGGGAGCTATCTTACCGAAGGTTACATCCTCAACCTAGGGGCAGCCCACAGAAAATGATTTAGTCGATGCAAGAGTGGGAGGGGGTACAAAGGCACGGCCTCCACTTCGAAGGGCTACCCCAGCTTCAAAGCTCCTTGTGGGATTGAGTGAATCCTCCTTTTCAACTCCATCACACACAGTTCAACTCCTCCCTCACCCAGTCCCTGCTTCCCTCAATGGGGTTGTTCCCTAGTGCTCTGCTTTTTAAGCCTCTGACATGCAATCTTCATCTCAGAGACTGTTTCCCAGGAAACTGGCCTAAGATACTTTCCCATAAGAAATACACTTTAGGGTAACAAAGTAGCTGATGAGGTGATATCACAAAAAGAAAGACAACTGGGTATTATGTGCCTCCTGAAAGAAGTACACACCACCATCTAAGAGGTATTCTTGCAAAAAAATTTAACCTAAATTAGACAATCTCTAGATCCGACTATCAGTTTACAGGAAATACAGAGACAGAGGGTCATGTTAAATGATACTATGGGGATACAACAAAAATCCAAGAATGTAGGAGATTCAACCGGACAACCAAGTTTCTTCAATAAATAGCTTACAAGGGGAAAAAAAGGAAGGAGAAACCTATCAACAAATTACAACAAAGGGACTTAATTTGGTCTGGTTTCTGATTCTGGTTTCTTTGATTTTAGTTAGTATCTCTTTTCTCTTCTTCAGAAATCCTTGTTCTTCAGACTTTAATATGCTTACTTACTTTGTCCTTCTCTCTGTATAATGGTTCCTGAATTATAGTACTAACAATATGATTAGTAAGAAAAGTTTAGGACTTTTGAAGGTTTTTCCCTTCACCATAAGTCAGATCTCACCAGGGATACACAGTCAAATGATTGTGTTTTAAAGTCATTTAAAATATATTTTCTCTGCATTAAGTCACCAATTTGATATACAGTTAGGTTCATTTGTATCATTTTGCTTTTGAGTGTTAGAAATACCTTTAATATTTTTGATATGACTTTTATTACTATGCAAAACTTTTCCATGGTTCCAAAGTCAAATCTATTGAATAAGGTATATTCAGAGAAGTTTAGCTTCTGTGCCTGTTCTTTTATCATTTTTTTTCCTGCTTCCCCCCCAAAATAAGCATTTCTTTATGGTTTATACTTCCTTTTTTTGTTTTTAGTTAATTTAAGCAATTACAAAAATATATTTGTATCCCCCTTCTTTACTAAAGGGTTTTTTTGGTTTTTGTTTTACTTTGCTTTCTTTCACATAATATTATAGTTTGGAGATCTTTCTGTAACAATACATAGAGATAGTCTTTTTAAAAAAATTATTTATGTATTTATTTTTGGCAGCATTGGGTCTTCGTCGCTGCACGCGGGCTTTCTCTAGTTGCGGTGAGTGGGGGCTATTCTTTGTTGTGGTGCACGGGCTTCTCATTGCAGAGTATGGACTCTAGGCATGAGGACTTCAGTAGTTGTGGCCCGTGGGCTCAGTAGTTGTGGTGCATGGGCTTAGTTGCTCTACGGCATGTGGGATCTTCCTGGACCAGGGATCGAACCCACGTCCTCTGCATTGGCAGGCGGATTCTTAACCACTACGCCACCAGGGAAGTCCCAGTCTTTTCTTTTTTAATTAAAAAAATTTTTTTTGGCTGCGTTGGGTCTTCGTTGCTGTGCATGGGCTTTCTCTAGTTGTGGCGAGAGGGGGCTACTCTTCATTACAGTGCGCGGGCTTCTCATTGCACTGGCTTCTCTTGTTGTGGAGTACGGGCTCTAGGTGGCAGGCTTCAGTAGTTGTGGCACACGAGCTCAGTAGTTGTGGTGCACAGGCTTAGTTGCTCCGCGGCATGTGGGTTCTTCCTGGACCAGGGATCGAACCAATGTCCCCTGCATTGGTAGGCAGATTCTTAACCACTGCACCACGAGGGAAGTCCAGAGATAGTCTTCCCTCCTTTTTGCTGCTGCATAGTACTCTGTTGTATAGATGTTTGCTTTATTTAATCAGTCCATTCATTGGTGGACATTTGAGTTGTTTCCAATCTTTTGCTATTACAAATAATGGTGCAATGAATAGCCTTGTGCATACATTACTTTTTTTTTTGTATATCTGAGAGTGCATATCTGGGATAAATTCATAGAAATGAGATTGCTGGGTCAAAGGGTAAATGAATATATATTTTTGCTAGATATTGTCATATCTCTCCCTGTAGAGGGTAGTGCCATTTTGTATTCCTGCCAACAGTATATATGAGTACTTGTTTTCCCATAACTTCTCCAAAATGCGTTGTCAAACACTTGGATTTTCATTTGGATTTTTGCCAAAAGCAAAGGTGAGAAATGGTATCTCACTGTAGTTTTAATTTGCATTTGTTTTATAATAAGTGTTTTTGACCATCCTTTCATATGTTTAAAAGCAATTTGCATTTTATTTCCTGTAAAATGTGTGCTCATGTCTCTAGTCCTTTTTTCTTTTAACATGATCATTGGTCTATATCTTCTCAAAAGTAATTTTAGAAGCTCTTTATATACTAGAAATTTTAACCCTGTGTAATATAATTTGTGGAATTTTTACCATTTGTCTATGATATAAGTTGCAGATTTTTTTTTTCAATACATCCTCTGACCTTTGTAGTACATTTTTTGGCCATAACAAAACAAAACAAAGCAATCCCCCTGCCCTGCAAACAAACAAATTTATTTAAAATTTGTATGTAACCAAATTTATCAATCTTTTCTTTTAATACTTTTAGGTTTGGGGTCATAGTTAAGAAAAATTTCCCTCACTCCTAGGTTATAGAGGAATTTATCCATAGTTTCATCTAGTACTTGTATGGTTTCACTTTTTACACTTAAACCTCTGATCTGTTTGGATTTTGCCTTTGTGTGAGAAGTGGATCCATGTTATTTCTTCCTCATGTGTATCCAGTTATCTCAGTAGGTATCTTTATCCTGAAGACTCGTATTTTTCTTGAGCTCAGAAAAATTTTCTCTTTTTTTTCCTTCTCTGTCCCCCACCGTTCCCCACCCCACTGTCTCTGGGCCAAAAGTTGTTGAAATTCCTGGATCATTTCTGCGTATGTCGACTGTCTCTCAATTTTGTTTCATATTTTCTGTTTCTTTGGTTTTCAATTTTATGTAATAGAAAATTTCCTTGCATTTACCTTCCTTATTATTTGTTTGATCTTTAATACTGTCCAGTTTATTCTTCATAGTGTCTTTTCATTAATGTCCAATTCATTTTTATTTTATGTTATTTTTAGAACTTTTTGAAGTTTTAAATTTCAAATATCACATTTCTGATTTCCTAGCACTCTATGTTATTATTCTCTTATTACCCTTTTTTTCACAGCAGGCTGTTCTTGTTTAATAGATTCAATGAAAAGAAAAAAATGAAAACTCAAAGAAAGGGATGTACCTGAGAATTTATATATCATTTTAACAAATAATGATAAACTTGTGAAAAAGTTACAAGACAAAAGAAAAGCGGATTAAGCTTCTAGGGGTGGTAAATTATGGGAAAGTGACTAGGAAATAGATGGGGGAAACCAGTGGAAGATAAGTGTTATCTTAGTAGGTTTGTTTGTGCAGGTCAGTTCCTCATCTCTTCCTTGTATAGGGACGGCACCTTTCTCATGGGAAAATTTATAACTTGCTTTTAAGCAGAAAGCGAGAAGTCAGAGTGCCCTTCATTCATCTGTTTTTTCTCAAGTGCCTTCACTTCAAAATAATCAATTTGCCAAAATGACATATTTTGAGATGGCATATTCTGATCCCCTTCAATATCAAAACCAAAAAATTGACATCAGTACAATCCATAGAGCTTACTCAGATTTCACCAGATATATAATTGTGTGTGTATAATTACACACACAAAAAGTATATATATATATAATTTTTCCTGTAATATTTCTTGAAACTTTGTAGTCTGATACTGGATCTTTTTCTTGTTTTCTAGCCCAATGTGTATTAATAAATAGGAATTTTAATGATATTGGAAAGAAATGGAGGTAGATTACATGTGCTCAGTCTGCCATTTTGAAACTGATGCTTTATAAAGCCTTCTTAATATCATCAAAAATCAAAATCTGGTTTTTCCTTACATGAAACGTCAGGTTGTTTAATGCCAGAATTTCTTAATTAAGAAATATATTTAGAAATCCAAGAGCTTTTTATTATATTTCATTCATACATCTACTTGTTTTCAGTTCTACATTTACTTAGGAGCTACAATGTGCCATGAACTGTGCTATTATGATCTGTTGTTGCTGGACTTCTGGCTCAAGTTCTGATCCTTGGCCAGATAGTTTAAATCACTATTGGCAGTTACAATAGAGAAGGGTCTGACCTTGGGGCTGTTCTTTTTCCTTAACCCTTATATGACTGATGGGTATTTCAGAAGGTTGGAGAAGGCATATCTGGACTTCAAAGCTCAAGTCATGATTCCTGCATTTTCAGAATCAGAGTGCACAGGATATTTTAAAGTGAGAAGACAGTTTATAGGATAAGTGGATGACATTCAGATAAAACTGTCTTGCTGGTACTGGGAAATACAGGGCTGGGATGAAGGAGAGAATTCAAGGAAATACTGCGGGGATCAGACGGCTCACCAGCTGTTTTCATTGCATCAAATGATAGAACAAATGCACGTGTACCTAAGCTGAAGTCAGAATATCTTGAAAAGAATTTCCTGGAAGAGTGGGGATCATAATGTAGAAGATAGTTTAATAGCTTTCTCTAGAATTTGGAAAGGTTTGCATCTATACGGGCCATAGATTCTTATCTGAGGGATGGGTTCAATAACTAATAGCTTCTCAGTGTACTTCCCAGCCCCAGGAGTCGGTAATTTAGTGTACTTAAGTAGGGATCTCCCTGACATTTTTGCATTGAATATCAGAATAAATAGGTAATAGCAAATCTATATAACTTGCTAACATGTCATTTAGGCCACCTGACGGCTGCAGTAAATTGCTCTGCCACCTTTTTAAGTGAATATACAAACGCTAAGCATCAGTGATAAGATCATCCTGTGTTTTATTGTTATTCCTTCCTGCTGGTGCTGAGAAATAAATTGCTGATGAGAGGCAAGGGAGGATTGGCTTAATAACTTGTAATCAGGTATGGCACACAGCAAATGTGAACTTCCCATTTTCCTATTTTAGCTATCTTTTATCCCAAGAAGAACAACTGAATCTTGTAATATGGGAAAGGGCAGTAGTAATCCTTGAATGTAAAATGCCTACAGGAATTAGGTGCAAGTGAGAATAAAGCAATGGAATAAACTTGTGCTTGGTGACTATCTTACGATTCTTTCTTAAAAAAAGTTCCAAGAGAACTTAATAATGATGTTAACGCAGTGCTTACTGTTCTAAACACTTTACTCCTCATAGTTTAATGCTTACAACAACTCCATGAGGTAGATACTGTTATTATCTCGGTTTTATGGATGAGGGCACTAAAACACAGGGGTTAAGTGATTAGCCCATGGCTACACAGAGAGTACTGGAGAGTATGCTAAACTGCTCCTAATGAAATACTGATTTCCTGACTGTATTTGAGTTTGTTCAGTACTGTGTTTCTAGGGAAGACTTAATCAGTTTTTGAGAAAACATGGCGTTCAGTCCAATTTCAAATTAGGAAGAATCTTTGGCTCAATCCTTTAGTCTCTAAAAGTCCCTCAGAGCCTGTACTTGGATAATTAGTTGTGAACAATATCAGTTATATCTAAGTGGACAAATTTAATTACTACAGAAGACCAATTGATTTTTTTTTTTTCTTTCTTCCTTTTTTGCGGTACGGGGGCCTCTCACTGTCGTGGCCTCTCCCGTTGCGGAGCACAGGCTCCGGACGCGCAGGCTCAGCGGCCACGGCTCATGGGCCCAGCCGCTCCACGGCATGTGGGATCTTCCCAGACCGGGGCACGAACCCGTGTCCCCTGCATCGGCAGGTGGACTCTCAACCACTGTGCCACCAGGGAAGCCCCAATTGATTTTTTTAATTATCATTGATTGCTCAGTGGTTATCTCAGTATAAAGGTTGGTACATTCTGAATCTTTAATTTAATTGGTTTATTAAATAATCCCAAGATTGACACCAAAGTAAGAGAGGTGAATTTTCCTCCTGCTCCTTTTTCTTCTGAAGGAAAGGTAAACACCACGGAATTCTAAGACATTCAAAAACAAAAACAACAACAGTTAACATTAAATTATGTGTAGGTTTTTGTTTTTTGTTCTTCATTTGTTGTTTTAGTGGATTTATTGGAGTCTGTGATACCCTAGTCTTCCTAATGGTGAAGATAGAACTTGCCACATTAGCTGGGGTACCAGACCGCTGATACTTTTTAATCCTTAAGTCAAAATCATAATGAAGCCAGTTAAGATCATAAGGATTATTGGAAATTGATACGGATTTAGAGAGAAAACGACTGTCTTCTACTCTTTATCTTACCCTCACTCCTTTCCTCAACAGCTGGCTGCATGATTTAATTTTTCTGTGTCTCAGTTTTCTCATCTTTAGAATGAGGATAATCATATTTGTCTTTCCAATCACACAAGCCAAGTCTGTGACAGTGCATTAAAAAATGTTAAATGTATATAAGTTCAAGGATCATTAATATTTGGAGAAAACCATGGTATTTGCAGTATTTGGCTATAAAAATATTGTCTGATGCTGATTGTATCAGTTATCTATTGCTGCATAAGAAACTACCTCAAAACTTATTGACTTAAAACAACCACTTATTGTTTCTCATAAGCTTACAAATCATCTGGGTGGGTTCTGCTGGTCTGTGCCAGGTTCAGCTCTTCTTGGGCTTGCTTGTGCATCTGTGATCAGCTGGTGGGTCATCTGGAGGCTGGCTGGCTGGTCTAGGAGGGCCCCAGCTGGGACAATTTGGCTCTCCTTCACATAGTCTCTCATTATTCAGCAGGCCAGGCCAGAGTTGTGGAGAAGAGGAAGAAGAGCAAGACAGGGGGTGAGTGTGCATAACACCTCTTAAGAGCTCAGCTAAATATGGCACCTCATCACATTCACCACATTCTAGAGGCCAAAACAAGTTGCAAGACAGCTTAATTCAAGGGGTAGGAGTGTGGGACAAATAAATGTCACATTGTGATGGGAGGAGCTGTATAAGCCATTTTTGCAATCATCTATCACACTGAGTCAATTATATGCAATTTAAACCCTTGATTTTTTTTTTATCTATTTCACTATGGCGGTGATTTCTGACATTTTCAAGTTTTACATCGCTATTATATCTCTCTTTTGTTTTTATAAATTTATTTATTTATTTTTGGCTGTGTTGGGTCTTTGTTTCTGTGCGAGGGCTTTCTCTAGTTGCGGCGAGCGGGGGCCACTCTTCATCGTGGTACGTGGGCCTCTCACTGTCGCGGCCTCTCTTGTTGCGGAGCACAGGCTCCAGACGCGCAGGCTCAGTAGTTGTGGCTTGCGGGCCCAGTTGCTCTGTGGCATGTGGGATATTCCCAGACCAGGGCTCGAACCCGTGTCCCCTGCATTGGCAGGCAGATTCTCAACCACTGTATCTCTTACATAAACATACATATTCATATCCCTGACTTGCTGTCCATATATAAACCTAAAATAAAACATTTGAAAATATTTGCAGTTATTGTGAGCAATTGTTACCTAGAAAATCTATTAGATATATTTTTATTTACTAACTCTTATTTGTTATTTAGATTTATGTAAGGAAATAAAAGAAACAGAAGATCTGGTTAAAATTATTGTTGGAATTATGTTTTGCACTACTGGATTCTCTGCTGTGCTGAAATTATTAGTACACTTCATTATTGGTCCTAGAAACAGATTAAATGAAGATTTTCGACAATATAAATTGAAAATCTAGGTCTCTAGCCCTGCCTTTAAGAAAGAAGAGAGGGGTTTTGGCTTTGTTTTGTTTGATTTAGAATGAGCCCAACTAGTTGTCTATATTGATTAAATTCCCTGAATGTGTGTTTAACTCATGATTTCACTTGGATTTATGCATTTAGTTGCATGATGCCAAACATCTGGATTTTTTCCTCAACAATGCCAGATGTACATCTGTGTGGAGGAATGTTCTGATTTTGGCATTTAGTTGCCATTGTTATATATACGCTCTTGAACCAGGTGCACTACACCACTGGGGCAACTCCGGAAGTTTGGGTCAAAAGAATGTATTTCTGATTAAGTTTAATTCTACGAACAGTAAATATAACTTATCTAAATTACACATAGGCACTTGGCAATATCCTGTATATTCTAACATTTCCTCTCTCTGTGTTGGCATCATGTTCAGGAACATTTAAAATATATTGCCATAATATTTTCTAAATGTATTGCAATTTAATGTAATATTTGGCAAACACAAGCAAAATACAGTAGCTAATAGCGCAGGCTCATTTTATTTGCATACCATCGTTAACCACTTTCATGTAGTACTTACCAAATGTGTCAGATTATTACGATCTATTTAATGACTTAATGGAGGAGATACATTGTTCTTAAATTCAGTTATACCCTTTGCACCTCTGGAATTAAGGTCATGTCAGCATTTCTATTATATAAGTTGCCTGGGTTTAGCAGTTTTTAACTGAGCTATAAAAATTGGCTTCCAAATCCAATCTTAGTAATAAAAGGTCACTGCCTGGGGGAATTTTTTCTCCCAAATTTAGCATGTATAATTTTATAGTGCATCTCCTGCTTTCTAAAATAATCTTTTAGGAAAAATTCCATTATGATCCTCACATGGCAGAAGGAAAACTGTTTAATGTTCTCACTGTTTTATAAGACTAGCATTTTTTTCCCTTGCTGAGTATCAGTCATCCCTCAGACAATCTGACTTTTAATACACTCTCTGTACTTATTGGTTATGCAACCTCAAGCTGTCACTCAGCTACTTTGTGCCTCTATGTAAATTTACTCATGTTCAAAATGGACCCGCCTCATAGAGTTGTAGTGAGGATTAAATGAGATAATATACTTATGTGTCTGGGACAATATATATTGATTGCTCAAAAAGAGTTAGCTTTTGTTATTATTAGATAAGAGATTTAATATAAGTCAATACAACATTAGAGAAACATTTGAAAAGAAAAGGCTACTGAGGTGAGATTTGGCATTTACTGAGAGGTATGGAAGAGGCTATGGCTATGAGCTAATCATCACCCTGATGTCAATAGTTTTTTTTTAGAAATTATTATTATTATTGTTCATTCCCAGATTTGCTTAGAAAGAGAATAAGATTGTATTAGGTGGGTTATTGGCCGTGTAGTGTTAAAACATAACTGTATGTGTTGCTAATGAAACGCTCTAGGCAACTCCATGCAACTGCATATAAATTATAAGAAAACAGACATATTTTCCTGGGTGCAGGAAAAAAGCCACTCCTTTACTGACTTAAAAAAAATAACTAACTGATAGATTTGATTTTGCATTGACCAAGTGCTTGATTTGTTCCTAAATAACCTGCAGAGGAATTCTCCTCCAAAAATTGGAAAGAGGCTGACCCATTGACAGAAAACTCTGTTTTCCTCTGTCTGTACTCATGGAAGAATCACTGGTTTCCTGACCTCCTGTTTCTGCAGGGGACAGGTCACTGTGTGAGAGACCCCACGCAGAGGTGTTACAGTGGGGTGATTACATGTGCCTTTGCACAGACACCTCAGCGCTAATGTGTCACATAGCAAAATATTTCAATGATGTCTAAACACTGAAAATTATAATTCTCAATTCAAGTAATTGACTAAGTTTTCACCTCTGTCAAAATTCTTTGAACTGTTCAATTGGATTCAGGATGAATTTGATGTTTTTCTCCTTGATGTAATACAGGTAACATTCGCACAACTACCATGTGTTGTTTCCACTCTGCCATTATACAAACAGAATCCTAGAGCTGGAAAGCCCTACAGAACTCATTCTTATAAGCGAATATTGAGTGTTCAAACCACTCTATTCACATGAATTTCTTTTTCTTAGAAAAAGCCCATGGCCTCTGATGGGTAAAAATCTGAAGCAGGGAAAATGCTATTGTTTAAAGCCCTCGCCTGGCAGACATATCAAAGTTAAAGGAATCTAATGGTATAAAGAAGATTTAAAATAAAACTTTGTAAAATGAAGTAAGGTTGTACAGAGGAACCGTCTAAGTACTGGTCTATTATCCATTTGTTTCAAATATGCAAAAAAACCCAGCTATACGTTAAAATAACCTGAAATATTTATTAGCAAAAACAAGTAAGGTAAATGCCATTCAGGATTCTAGACAATAGACCATTTATGACCTGACTAACCATCAAAAAGAAGTTAGAGATACATCAAATTCCTTTTCAAAATTCAGTTAATGGTTAAAAGAGAATACTCAGCATAGTTGAGCAGGAATCTCAAAGCTGGTATGATTTCTGAATAAATCTGGTATATATCGGTTGACCAGAAACCATCCATATCAACTACGCAATGGAGATTGCATTGTCCAGTGATCCACGTTACATCAATACCAGTAAGAGATTAGGACAAGTGATGATACAGTATCTTAGAAAGTCATTACTACTGTTCTAGAAATTCTGTTTAATCAAATTAGCTGGAGAAGTGACCAGCATAAATAATCGGCAGCAATTTTTGTTTTCTTAAAATTCTACTGTAAGTGAAGTTCAACTGGAAAGGAAAATGCAGTAGTTAAAATAGAATTGTGTACAAGGAAAATGGAGATAAATGCCTCAGATCAAACAGATGTGAAGACTGCCCAACCCCCATAGATAGTGTTCATGTGAATGGCATCCCCTGGAGCTGGGCATCCTGACACTACCAGTGCAGTGGTAAATGAATTAAGAAGTTAATGGTTAAGCTTAATATTTATTGAGCAACAATAAATTGTTATCAATCCACTCAATGGCAGGCACAGTGGAAAATGATAGACAGTTTAGTAATCTAAAGAGAATGCAGACTGTACAAAAAAGTGCTGAACTGGCTATGAAACCTAAAGATGTTTTTAATGTTGCAGTCAGAGTGTCAGATAGCATGTGGCTCCAGACTATTAACTGAAGAAAAACATCTAATCATTAGGCAAGGGACAAAGTAATATATATGTATAAACCTTCCCATCCCTTTCCTTATGAAAACCTTTTCATCCTTTTAGTTCCAACTCAGATGATTCTTATTCTGTGAAGCTTTTTCTTACAGAGGCAAAAAGAATACTTTTATGACCCCCAGAGTATGTGCACATAGTTCTAGTATTACACTTATTCCATTTCATTCTAATAATTTGTGTATGTGTTAGTTTCTCTATTAATATGGTGTGAGTTCATGGGACTGTGTCTTTATTTTTGCAGTACTGGGCACATAGCAGGTCCATAATAATGGGTATTGAATGCGTGTGGTTAGTATATGAGAACAAGAAATGTTCATGATACCTATGATGCTTGTAATTCCAAAGATAAATGGGCTGACAGACAAAATAAATCTCACAGAACAGATTTCTGTTTACCAAAAACATCTGCTTGTCATATTAAATTATCTGGAAATCATCTAAACACAAAACTCTAAGAGATATTGAAAAGTCGGAGAAATCATCTATTACAAATCAAGATGATATTGAACAGAAATAAGAGCCGATAACAATTTTTAGTCTTTGATCAGATCCTGCATCCAAAAATAGACAAAGAGGGCTTCCCTGGTGGCGCAGTGGTTGAGAGTCCGCCTGCCGATGCAGGGGACACGGGTTCGTGCCCGGGTCCGGGAAGATCCCACATGCTGCGGAGCGGCTGGGCCCGTGAGCCATGGCCGCTGAGCCTGCTTGTTGGGAGCCTGTGCTCCGCAACGGGAGAGGCCACAACAGTGAGAGGCCCGTGTACCGCAAAAAAAAAAAAAAAAAAGACAAAGAAAACTTGAGGAACAAGGGAAAAAGCTACATTAAAAAATCTACATTTATGCAAATATTTAATTTAGAAATATGTAACTTTTCTGTTTGTATTTTAACAGGATAAGAGGTAGTAAAAAGGGCTAAATTGTTGTCAATTTCTCAATTTTCCTCTCCACAACTTTGCCTGGCCACACTGATAACTGGTCACGTTGCATGTTTTCCCCTTTAGAATGATACATTTATTATAGAGGGAAAATTCTAAAAATTAAATCAATATTTGAAAGTGCAAAAAACACAAAATAAGGAATCAAACAGTGGAGTATTTTGTTATTGATATTAATAAAATTAATATTTCATTAAACTTTCTAAAGCTCTTACAAAAATAAGTTGTTTTCCTAAGCTAAAGTTCTTCTTTAAGTGCAATTTAAATATTTGCTCTTTTCAGTTTACATATGAAACATTTGACTTGTCAAGTGAAAACACTTAGTGGTTTTGCCGGCTCAAGAGCTTCACTGCCGCCTTGGTAGTATGTTTCATAGGAGAGAGATTGGGCAAGGAATTGGGGCCCTGGAATGATGTATTTCTTCCACTCTTTGCCAGCCATACCATCTTGGGCAGTTATTTTACAGTGGTCTCAGAGTTCTCATATACAAAATGAGGATAATCAGGTATTTCACAAGGCTGTTGTGGCAATGAAATTACATGTACAAAAGCACTTGTAAACTGTAAAGCACCATATAAATGTTTGTTATGATTATGGCTTCTTCTACCATAATATCATGGAATACAGGGAACTTATTTCTTTTTCCCAGATGTGCTCCTCTGCAAAACAAGTAGTAGAGATTTTTTTTCCCATTTGCTTCCTCATTTTTTCCCCATTTTTTTTGGTGGTATAATACATTTAACGTAAACTTTACTCTTTTAACCATTTCGAAGTATACAGTTCAGTTGTATTAAGTACATTCATATTATTGCACAACCATCACCAACATCCATCTCCAGAACTCTTTGCATCTTGCAAAACTGAAACTCTGTACCCATTAAACTACAACTCCCCATTCCCCCTTCCCGCTTCATCATTTTTTGAGACAATTTAGAATCCTAATACTGCTCCCCCTCTTATCCCTAACACAAAATTCACCGCCAACCAGAAGTGCAATGGTGGTAATTTCAATTCTATCTGCTACTTCCATTGTTTTGGTCCTTGTAAGATAAACAGTAAGAAGAAGTCGTAAAAAAATACTGTAATGTAGACTTTGAATGATAGGAGAAATTTGCAATTCAACTACAGGTAAAAGGCTGGATATTTTGAAAACTTTTGGATGTAGTGATTTTTCTGGAAATGTATCCTAAGGAAGTAACTAGGGATGTGTGCAAAGAGTTATCTGATTATGGTTAAGAAATATAAATAGATATTCTGAATTCTCCTCAACTGCACATCAGTTTAAAAATTGATGGTACATACATACAATGAACAGTTTATAACCACCAAGTATTTGATGGTACATACATACAATGAACAGTTTATAACCACCAAGTATTTGATGGTACATACATACAATGAACAGTTTATAACCACCAAGTATTTGATGGTACATACATACAATGAACAGTTTATAACCACCAAGTATTTGATGGTACATACATACAATGAACAGTTTATAACCACCAAGTATTTGATGGTACATACATACAATGAACAGTTTATAACCACCAAGTATTTGATGGTACATACATACAATGAACAGTTTATAACCACCAAGTATTTGATGGTACATACATACAATGAACAGTTTATAACCACCAAGTATTTGATGGTACATACATACAATGAACAGTTTATAACCACCAAGTATTTGATGGTACATACATACAATGAACAGTTTATAACCACCAAGTATTTGATGGTACATACATACAATGAACAGTTTATAACCACCAAGTATTTGATGGTACATACATACAATGAACAGTTTATAACCACCAAGTATCTCATATACTGTCAAATATCTCATAATAGAATAATAATTAAAAACATGGGAGTATGATCATGTTAAATATTGTTTAAAATTTTAGAAAATAGTATATATGACATTATATCAATTAAGTAATAAAAATAATACAGATATATACATATATAAAAGAAAAGTCTAGTCGGTATACAGCAAAATGTTAATGGTAATCTCTTGATGGGAGAATTATTAGTGATTTTAATTTCTTTTTTGCAATTTTTTATGTTTTGTAATTTTATCAGTGACCATATATTACTTTTGTAACCAAGAACAAAATGTAATTAAAAACTCAAGCATAGGCCACCTCCAAAGCAAACCCAGCAATGAAGTAATTGGAAGTTGGGAGGACGGTAAAAAGTAGTGACTGGGGACTAGTATTTGAATGAAAAACCCAAAGAGCTTGTTTCAAATCATGTCAACTTTCACATTACTAATATAATTAAAGCAAGTAAATCAGTTGGGCAACATGCCACTCACCCCTCAGACACACGTCACAGCTGTCTGCATACTCATTATCTTCACCTTGCTTAATTTTTACAGTTTTTAATATGAATATCAATTCCTTTTTTCATAAACCTGTAAATAAATGCCACAACTCCACTGAGGGATTTCCCCAGGCTTCATTTGAGGCTCCACAAGAAAGGATGTAAAAGAGACCTTTCTTTTGTAAAGTGATTCTATAATTCTGTCCAATATCCATCATTTTCAAGGCCAAGTAATCATATTTAATAGATCCTAAATTTCATTCTGTCAGGAAAGGATTCCCTTGATGATATTAACCAGAGCGAGGACTGGCAGTCAGAGGCCTGAAAATAAGATATTGTTCTACAAAGGGCTTACAAGCTTTTGCTTGCAGGGGTCAACCCCACTAAGTTTGGGGTGGTACAGGATCTGTGCCTTCACCACAATCCTCAGCCTTCCCTGAGTTTCCCACAAAGCAGCTCCTGATTTCCTGTCTTAAAGTCACTTTTAAAATTAAATTACTTGGCACATATTTTACCCTTTCCTTTGAGGAAATTGCCAATCGTGCATTTATTTTTATAGTACTCCTCTAGCAAGACAGCTAGATGTGTAAACATCTGCCTATGCTATCTATCTGCTTAGAGGAAAACTGGGAGAAAGTTGGAGAGGTGCCATCATGCCTGTGCTGTTTCAAAGAATGTTACAAAATGTAATCATTTTGTCCAGATCATTTCTGGACAGGAAAGATTATGAAGTCATGATGTCAGAAAATGAGTGTAAGGACAGATTTTCCTTTGAAAAAGGAGGAAATCTTGGACCAGGTTTTCATTAGGGGAAAGTTCCCATCACTCCTTCTTTGAGCACCTCTATAGGAGTAGTTTTTATTTTTGTAGATTTTACATCTCAAAGATGTTAAAGGATAAGAAAGTATCAAAAACAAGCATTTCCCTCAGTTAAAGAAAATTTAAGTTTTTGATGCTACAGTTATTGAAACAATTCAAGCACAAATCCTTACTTTAAACTGAATCAAAATCCAACTATTGAGCTCTTGTGATTGCCTAACCTCTGCTAGTGCCTTTATAAATGTTAACTCATTTCATTCTTACAAAGGTTCTGTAACCTACAGATATATTTATCCCAGCTTTAGGGATGATGCTTACAAGTCGACCATTTCTAAAATCTTTGGATGGCTTGGACTCCAACAGTTTGGGCCACTGTTAATTTTTGATGATTTGTCTCACCACATAGAATTGGTGTTATTGTTCTGGAAAAAAGTAATCCCAACCCAGTTGCTCCAAACTTTAGGCTATATGATCTTGAAATTCTTGCCTAAAAAAACAGTTAAAATATGAAAGGATAGAGTAGGAAGGAGGGGATAATGGTGATTAGTGTTTAACATTCTAGAACAAGAAGTAGGATGATGAGTGTTAACACATTAGAAAAAGAAAATATTAAACCTTTACCAAGGTACTTGTTTCACCATTTTGAGGGGCAAAAATACGTTGCACAAAGGAACGAATTCTGTCTGTTTCCTGGCCAATTTTCTTACTTTTATCCCTCCATTTTTTAAGTTCTCAGATTTCTGTCTTTTATTTGCTCCTCTTTACCAATTCATTTATTTTTACTCACAACTCTCCCTTCTTATTTCTATCTTACCATCACTCTTTCTCCTATGCTTAAAAAAAGAGGAAAAAAATAAGACAAAGTAAATTCGGCTTTTGTGCTCTCCCTTTTAGTGCAATAAAACACAGGTGCAAAAACTGAAGGAAGGAATTGGCTGGTTTCACAATCGTTTCTTCTATCTTTCATCATCATTAACTCCTCTTCTTCTTTACTTCTTTCTTTCTAATAAGTCACTTCTTGCTTTTCAATAAATCACTAAGGCTAGGATTTAAAAGCACTTTACCACATTCTGATACACTACAGTAGTTAGTAGTTTCATTTTCACATCAGTCTAACCCAAACTGGTTTCTCATTGGCAGAGCTCAGCTGCCACCAGCTTTCCTGCTGTGTTCAACAAATGGAAATTCTCAATAAAACCTGTATTACCATTTATTTCCACTGTGGAAATATTAAGCAAGCTGGAATGTGGTGGTTTCTTTAATTTTTTAAGTCATAACACAATTATTAGGATAATGAAAATTTCACCATTTTCCTGAGTATGAGGTTGGATTTCAAAGGGAGTGATCATTTAAGATCTGACCATCAGGTCTCCAGCAGACGTTGTTCCATTTTGATTCATTTTGCCTGGACGTGTTAATATACTACTTACCTCCTTCTCAGTGACATTATTTAAGAAAAAAAGAGTTGGCTCTTTTTTATCTTTTAATGGGTTTATTTATTTTTAAAATTCTTATTGGAATCTAGTTGCTTTACGATGTGTGTTAGTTCCTACTGTACAGCAAAGTGAATCAGCTGTGCATATAAATATATCCCCTCTTTTTCGGATTTCCTTCCCATTTAGATCACCACAGAGCATTGAGTAGAGTTCCCTGTGCTATACAGTAGGTTCTCATTAGTTATCTATTTTATACATAGTATCAATAATGTATATATGTCAATCCCAGTTTCTCTATTTTCAACTCTATTGAATAAACAATGACAGTTGTCTGTATGGTGTCACATTTTATATTTTTCAGAGAACTTTCATAGCATTATCTATTTAATTCTTATTAAAACACCAGACACTTGTTGGGCGCTGTGATCAGTATTATAGTCCAGCTTCTTTGAGAGGCTGAGGGAGAGACTGTGAGGACACATGTCTTGAATAATATGTTATGAGCTTTAATAAATGTATGTCTATGGTACTATGTGGGCACTGGGTAACTAATTATTAATTATACTCTCTGATAGCACTTACCACATTAGATTTTAATTTGATATATTGTATCAGTCAGCTTCTCCAATTGAATTGTGATAGAGAAGACATCTTATTCATTTCTGCCTTCCCAGCATCAAACATAGGGCTTTGAACATGAGAGCCAATTACTCTTCAATGAATGGGTATAGATATATAAAATTAGTACAGATATATAGATATATAGAATATAAATGAGTGTAGATATATAGGCATTCATTTTATATATTATAAATGTATGTATAGATATACATTTATTTATATGATATATGTTTATATATTATATATAAAATATATTTAGCATATATATATTTTTTTGTTTGTTTGTTTGTTCTTTTGCGGTACGCGGGCCTCTCACTGTGTGGCCTCTCCCGTTGCGGAGCACAGGCTCCAGACGCGCAGGCTCAGCGGACATGGTTCACGGGCCCAGCCGCTCCGCGGCATGTGGGATCCTCCCGGACCGGGGCTCGAACCCGTGTCCCCTGCATCGGCAGGCAGACTCTCAACCACTGTGCCACCAGGGAAGCCCTAGCTTATATATGTTTGAATTCAGAATTCCAGGAAAGAGAATCCTTCATGTGATATGAGAAAAGAATTGTTTTTTGGTCAGTGGAAGTACTGTCTCTGTGCTCATACAGAGCCAATACATAATAGGTAGCTATGTTAGGTTTCAACTCCTTACGATGATGTAGCTGTGATGGTCAAGGTCAGACTCCTGAGAAAGATCAAATTCCCAAATTTCCTTTCATTTTAAGGAGTGAAATCCTTCAAGTCTCTTGCTCTTGTTCTTCCTTCCCAACATGACTAAAATTCATGTCTCATTTAGGAGCCTATATTATCTTCTATCTTCAGTTAGTAAATACTTCTGACTTGTTAATTATGTGCCACATACCTGTTTTATGCGTATTTTCTTCAACTGCTCGCTGCTTCAGCTTCAGCTGCCTACTGACCACCATCCTAACTATATTTGATAGCCAATTGTAGGGGGGGGGGGTAAAGGAGAGCCAATTGACATGAGGAGGAAAATATGAACTCAGAATCTTGATTTCGCACCTGTAAGTTGCATAGAAAATACCCGGTCAGATTTCTAGCAGGGCTTCATTCCTTAACTTTGCTCTCTGATATGTCATATTTGGAGAAATATTGGGCCTTATGTACTTTTACTTAAACAAATGCCGAAAGTAAGATAAGAATACTTTCCTGGGACTTCCCTGGTGGCGCAGTGGTTAAGAACCCGCCTGCCAATGCAGGGGACACAGGTTCGAGCCCTGGTCCGGGAAGATCCCACATGCCGCGGAGCAACTAAGCCCGTGCACCGCAACTACTGAGCTTGCACTCTAGAGCCCGCAAGCCACAGCTCCTGAGCCCCTGTGCTGCAACTACTGAAGCCCACGTGCCTAGAGCCTGTGCTCCACAACAAGAGTAGCCCCTGCTCACCGCAACTAGAGAAAGCCTGCACACAGCAACGAAGACCCAATGCAGCCAATAAATAAATAAAATTAAAAATTACTTTTTTAAAAAAAGAATACTTTCCTTTTTTGTGAAGATTTTGCTGAAAGAAATCATTTGTCCTGTGGCCTTTCATCTAGGCAGGGTAGAAGAATACATTTCAGCACCAACTTTATTTATGGTACATCAATTTTGTTTCAGTGTTCGCTTTATTTCTATTCCTCTGGCTCTAGCAGTGGGCTCCTAACCCACACCTATGGGCTTTCCTTGTTCAGGGATGGAGATCTAATGTGGGCTTTAATATGGGGTCAGTGAGGAGCCCCATGCCATCTCTGAGTTGGTCCTCTGTTGGCTCTACTAGGATGAGCTTTAGCTATTTTCCTCTTGTTTTCCACGGCTGGGTGCCGTACAGGGAAATGATATCAGCTCCTGTGTGCCTTCGCTGACCCCACTAACTGCCTCTAGTGAAGATCTTTGCTGACTGCCTGCTCTGTGCCTGCTTGGATAGACACCTGTTCTCTAGTCGTCTGGAGTCTACACTGTGTCTTCCTTGTCCTTTCTCCTTTGGGCTGGTATTTTGTTTTAGCCCCACTTCCTAGACTCACATCTCATTTCTTAAAACAATCATCCTCTGGCCATGATGACCTCCTGTGTGGATTTCTGACTCTTCCCAGACCCTGAAAGTCTCCGTTTTTCCCAGATGGTTTCAGGCTTCTCAGTTTGTCTGACTGTCCCACTCACTCAGTTTTGTTTAAGACAGTAAGAGAAACCCACATGTGCTGCTCTATTGGAAAAAGAGAGGGTTAACCAGCTTTTTCAGGATCAGCAAAATGATTTATGCAAGATCCTTTTAACTTACTTGGAAAACCTCCTCTGGATCATTTCATTCTGGTCATTCAGGCCAGGGACTTAGGAACCTGGGACAAAATCTCAGAATAATTCCACACAGCCCTTGTTTATTACCAAACTCCCTTTTCAGTGTATGAACTCCTTGGCTGATAGGTGAAAGTAGGAAAGAGGAGGAAGGTAGTCCTAGCTTACCTCTGTGTTGTCTGTCACTTGCTGTTGGCTTTTGTATTTTGCTGCATTGCCCCATGCAGACTAGCACCATCCTCGATATGCTGAGAGTGTCAGTCAAAGTTCCAACAAGAAACAGAGGCACATTCAGAGGGGCTTATTAGGGGAGTTTAACAAAGAGGCTATTTGTAAGTGTGTAGGCGGGTTTAAGGGAAACCAAAAAAGGGTGGTGAGATATCCACAGGGCTAGTAACAGCTAGGAATCTTCACCAGCGATAGGTTTTTAGGGGCAGAGGAAGGAAAAGCTACCAGAACATTGAGAGAGATCTGTATCTGTAGCATGGTGGGGGCTGTGGACTTCTGCTGAGGGAAGAAGCCACTGCCCACCCTCGGTCACGCAAGGAAAGACCTCTGACCTTACTCTGCCTCCTTCTTCTCCCATCCTCACATCTCCAGCCCATCTCTTGCAAGCACCTCCTGTTATCTGAATCCAACCAGAAGGCAGAGGGGAAAGGAGCTGGGAGGATGCAAAGAGCGGAAGTCAGCCTCTCAGGGAGCAGAGAAGGTTGGGGAGGGTGGAAGGTGCATCTGGAGGGCTGGGGCTGAAGATGTCTGGCACACTGGGTAATTGATCCTCATCTAAGGTTGCCTCTTTAGACCATAAGAGGGTTTCACTGTGGTGAGTGGAATATGTCATTGAACTCTCTTAGAAGCTTATATAGTCATTTTCCCTCTGTGAATAGCTATTTTTCTAAAGTAGTCAAATAATATAGTAAGTAGAAGATTCCCTATGGCCTTAGGGTCTCCCTGGGTCTTTGGCTTGCACATTTGTCTCGTAGCTCTTTAGCCTCCCACATTTTGTGGAAGTTGCTCCCCTGGTAGCTGCATTGACGAAAAAACTGGTCTTTCTTTGATGCCCTTTTTAGTTGTATTCCTTTCAGCAATGGATATCAAACCACAAACCAAACTCCTCTCCTCCACTCTCTTACACTAGAGATCAACCTTCTTTATGAGACATGTCTAGTAATTATAGGAAGCCTTAGAGGGATTTCTCCCTCCTCTTCCCACCCCGTCCCCCCACCCCCGCAACTTATGGAGAATTTGAAAACAGGGTTTTTTGATCTTGGGAGAGAGAAGCAGATTCTCCAGAAAGGAACTGAGATGTTGCTGAGTTGAGTGGCAGGAGACCCACCTAGATATAGCCTCTTTTGAGCTTGTGCAGCTTTATGAGTCAGCATTTCTTCTGGAGATAGTTCAGTGAACTCATATATTCCAGACCCAAAAGGGGCGGACAAATGTACTATGAGTTCCAGATACAGGCTCTAAAACAGGGGTCAGGGACAGCATTGAAAGGAAAGGATGTCACAGTTTCTTAATGCATAAAGTTTTTAAATCCTATGACAAGTGGGAGTTTTTAGATTTCTCTAAAAGGAGAGGTTTGGAGATGGTTCCCCCTCCTTTCCATTGTGACACAATGTCTCATTACAGCTGTTCTAAAGGAGCTGTAGCAGGTCTGCTTGGCCCTCCTGTAGACATCTGCTCCTGTGAGGGGAAGGCCGAGCTGGGTGATCACCCAGTTCATGCCGAGACGCACCTGCCAAGCCTCAGAAAGAGTGCAATTAAACCATGGAGTTGGGCTAACACCAATGCTGACCCCCTTGACAGGAGCCCTGGTGAGAAATGTTTTGTAGCCTGCTCCCGGCCTCCCTTGGAGAGCTGAGAGATCTGAGAAGCTGTCTTCCCAGACCAAGCAACATGTACAGTTCTCATGCCATGTAACCTTGGAGTTCTACAACGTATGCTACGCAGCATGTTTCCTATGGTTCTGATGGCAAATGTTTTTTGCACTCTTGGTCTATAGAGTTTGGTGTTCATTTCTCTTGGAATTAGGGTGACTGACTCATCTTGGTTTGCCTGGGACTTTGCTGTTTTTAGCACTGGAAGTCTAGTGTCCTGGGAATCCCCGTACTCAGTCACCCACTTTGGAATCTTGCGACTGTGCAATGTGGAGGGAGGCCAGGACTGTGGGTGTGACATAGCTGAGGGTCAGAACCTGCAGAGTCAGATCTCCACTAGGAGTGTGGCTGTGACATCACGGCCTTCTTCTCCGGGTTCCCGGGGAGCGGGAACTGAATGTACTTATTCCTGTCTCACAGAACACTCTGGGTGGTTGTGGGTGAGCTGAGGTTCAAGTGCGATAATGCAGTAAAGCTTTTTGTAGATTATAAAGCACTATGCAGACACAGTTATTTTGGTTACATCATGCTTTCTTCATTGATAATCCCTGACCCTGAGCACATGTGGATCTCTCAACTTCGGGAAAGAAAAGGATCTAATAAATATTATTAATTTAGTATGTTCATTAATATTTAATACATTTATTAATAATTTAATGTATTAAAAATAATAAACAGTAGGTACCTCCTGTGTCCACTGAACATTGTGCTAAGTACTTTATATACATTATTGCTTTTAATCCTTGTAAAAATTCTGTGAAATAGTTGTTATTATTCCCCATTGCCGTTAGAGTCATTTCCTTAATACAGGAATCCTGTTCTCTTTTGGTGTAGACTCAAGGCTGATGAAAGCAGATGAGCCAGTATAAATTATCTGGGCTGGCTCCCAGAATGGGGAAGCTGTTTTGCATACCAGCATAAATCCTGTATGCAGACTTCTAGCTGGTCAACCCTTGAGGATCAGGTGAGGCCCGACCTACCCTTGGTGGCCCTGCTCAGACCTTGAGGTCTGCAGGTCTAATTTAAGCCATCTCGAGCCATTTGACACAATCCAGCATTCTGAAAGGTATAGAAGTATGGGCTCAACTCTGTGGTAATATATACATTTGGAAACTTGTATATTTTTCCTTGGCTACTAAAAAAGTTTCCAGATAATGTCAATAAAATTATTGTACAGACATGATAAAAAATAATTTTCTAAAATACATATTTGTATACACAGCCTGTCCTTTTATTATGTTTTCACTCAATATTTACTTATGATCAAGTTTAAAATTTTACCCAAACATTCATCATTACTTTCCATTGAGTTAATATATTTTTTAAAATGCAGATGTAAAGTGCACTTCTTACCAATTTAGCCTTCACCTGTTAAATTCATTAATGTCCATAGATTATCCATGATACATTTGATACAACAATTAAATCATGATGTCAAACCAGTTTCCACTTATCAAGAGATGTTTTCTCAAGGCCCTTGGAACCCACTCCAAGGCACCAATTTGCTTATAGAAAGAATCTGAAGGAAGATCTTTTTCTCCATGATAACAGCTAAGTTTGAATTACGTTATCTAAAGTAGAAATTTCTCTCCATTAGTCAAATCAAAGTGCTCAGAAGTTTCAAAGAAACCAATTTTCCATACATTTAAAGACTCTTATATATACATTTAACACCTTTCAATGAAAATTCTTTGCCACACAAAGTAGTAAAAAGAAAAATACAATGTTTCTTCCTAAATGATGTTAAAACAGCTTCTTGGACAAATGGATTAAAAGACTGGGCCAAAACTTTATTTCAAGCTAGCCGCAAGGCATGAGACCCTTAAGTGTGCTGATTCAAGAGTCCCTTTAGGGATTTTATAAGAAAAGTGAATGGTTAATTATTGTTAAGCCAAATACAAGAAAAAATAATGTCTGGCTAAAGATTATTAGGCTAGCCAGTCAGCTGGATGGGTAACCCTGGCTTCCCAGAAGTCCTTAATCTTATTTAGGTTTATCAGAAAATTGCTGAAGCATTTTAACAGCAACGCCTATTACATCCCAGAGGAGGCTGTGAATTATATCATGTAAAAAGTTCTGCCTTAGACCAGGTTTGGGACAATTTTTATTCTCAGTGTGAATGTAACTTTTGTGCTAAAAGTTCTCATCAGTTTTTTGTTCTAAAATAATAATTTTTTTCTTAATATTCGATTTAAGTGGTTAGTCCTTTTGGAATAAAACTATCAAATATTTCTTACCTTAAAAGAATGTTGCAAGATTTGAAAAACGTGAAAGTGAAATGCAACACATGTGAGAAACAGTAACATTTCATAATGGACATAGTACTAGAGTAGACTGCACATGTGATTTTAAAACAAGCCGATAGTGTCTAGATCTATCCACTAATTAATAGGCAGTACATGGTAAACTATACCATGGAGGGGCGGTAATATCCAGACCATGGGAAATTCTACAGGACCACAGATGATTTCTCCAACAAAGAAATTGCAAGGTGAGAATGAGAGAGAGAGGGAGAGAGAGAAAGGGAAAGGGGAACCTATAAAAAACACTTAAAAGACTTAGCAATCAATCACACCATGTAGACCTATTTGGATCCCAATTCAAACAAACTCTATAAAATAAAATTATGATATTCATGAGGCAGTTGAAAATTTGAATTCTTACTGGAAATTTAATCATATTAAGGAATTGTTAATTCTTAAATTGTATCAATGGTATTGGTTTATCTGTAAAAAAAATTAACCTTAGAAATAAATAGTGAAAAATTTGCAGGTTAAATGATACGATGTCTAGGATTTTCTTCAAAATAATACAAGAGGAAGAGAAGTGGGTGAACATAGATGAATGTGATCAGCCTGAGTTGATAATTATTGAAGCTTGGTGATGAGCGTGTGGAAGTTCTCGTACAAGTCTGCCTACTCTTTGTACATGTTAGAATTCTCTTTAATAGAAAGTCTAAATAAAACGATGCCAGCAAGATTGGTTCTCTGAGCTGTTGGTACTTTCATTACTTCTTTGACCAAACTCCTGTTCTAGAGCCCACAGCCAGTGGAGCTCTGTGCGTAAAAAAGCAGGTTGGAGAGCAGTGATGCCAATTACAGTAACATGTGTAGAAGTGATACAGTAATACGGTGTCAGCGAAAACCTTTCCTTTAGAGCATAACATAATAGAAGAAAGGAATTATGGCTAGACACAAAGAAATGGTTGTCATTCTGTGCATTGTAGTGAAAGGGTAGAACTCATCACTCGTAAAAAACTTGGAGTTTATTGGTTGTGGATAGAGAGTAGGGAAACAAGTGAGAAAGAACATGGTCCCAAATCCTGCTGTGGACAGAACTGTTCTTACTTAGTCTAAAAGGTACTAGGCCTCTTATGGGAAGTAATGCTGGACTAACATTACTGAATGAGGACCTCGTCTGGAAGGTTGGTGAGCCACCCACCTACCGAAAGACAGTGTCAAGCTGACAGTCTTCAACCAGACTTGTATTTATTCATCTTCCTCTTTGTCTTCTTCCTTGTAACTTCTTCTTCCTTCTTCTTCCTCCTTTGCATTCTCCTCCTCCTCTTTTTCCTTTTCTTTTTCTTCTTTTCAATAAATGTTTCTCCCAAGAGAGAATTCTTTGGTTTGGCTTGCAGCAAGCTTGGAATCAGACTCTGACATTTCTTGTAATCAATTTGAGAACTTGCTTTCTTCAGTTTTTTCATCATAAGGAAAGAACTAGATTGTTCATTGGCACATAATAAAAAATAGGAACCTTAGAGTTTCTAGTCTAGCAGCTCAATGTTGGCAGTTGGAACCCTGGGTGAGAGGGCAGAGAAAAAAGAATCTGGAAAGAGAGGAGCCCCGCAACAAGGCCAGAAGCTGGGACTCTGGAGGAACATAACCAGGGAAAAATTCACCTGCCTAACATTCAGCTTGACATCCTTTCCTGAGCTGTATTGTTTTTACTACTCTCCTCTCCAGTCTCAGTAAATGACAGCCCCATCCTTGAATTCACACAGGTCCAAAACCTCTTATTCGTTTACATCTACATTTGGTTCATCAGTAAACCCTGCTGGCAGACCTTCAGTGTATATCCATAAACTCACCATCACCCTGCTGGGACAGTGGTTCCAGCCACCAGCTCTGACCTGGGTGATTCTAATAGCTTCCAAATTCATCATCCAGCTTTCACCTTTGCCTCTTTTAGTCTTTTCCCAACCCAGGAGCCAGATGGTCCATCTAAAATGTAAGTCAGAATCACTCCTCTACGCCAAAGCCTGCGACAGCTTCCCAATTGACCCTGTGTAAAAGCTAATGTTATACTGACCTACTGGCCCGCACAATCAGCTTCCAAGTCCTCTGATCACATTTTGGCTTTCTCTGCATTCATTCCCGCTGCAGCCACAGCCCTACTAGCCTCCTGCTGTTCCTCCATCAGGGGCTCTGCACTTGCTTCTCCCTCTGCCTGGGGTGTCCCTCCCCCAGGTAGGGACATGGCTCTCTCCAGCACCTCCTTCAAGACTTTGCTCAATGTAAAGGCCTCACAGTGAAGCCTTCTTGAGTCTTCTATTTAAAAATCAACTTTCTTCCCAGCACTCTACTTCCCCTTTATTTGCTTTTTTTTATCTCTGTGCATTTACTGTTATCAGACATACTCTATAATGTCTTATTTATTGTATGTATTATCTGAGTGTTTACCCTGGAATGTAAGCTCCATGAGGGCAGAGATTTTTGTCTCTTTTGTTTGCTGCTGAATCCCAAGCCCAAACAGGGCCTAGTCTGTAGTAGATGCCTAATACATATTTGTTAAATGAATGAATGAGTTCCCCAAACTAATAAAATCTAGCATTTAAGGCATTCTTATGTGATTAGTGCTTTGGGGGAATGAAGCAAAGTGGCTGAGCGCAGATGAGACAGGGTGCTGGTTTCGAACAATGAGATGCTGAGCTAGTAACACCGAGATTTAGTGGGAACAGACATTTCAAGTGAGACGTATTTGAGCCCCTGAGAAGGGCCTTTCTGACCTTCCCATGATAGCCTGAACTGTCTTATTTGGATCTTTAGACAAAGGCAGTTATAGATTTGGAAATACTTACGAACATTTGGTTACTTTAATAAAATTTAAAGTTACATTTTGAGAAAAGACATACTTTCTAATACTGGGCATTTATACTTCTGGTATTTGTGCAATTTATTTGTCAAAAAAGAGGTTTAAATATTTGAAATCAGACATCTGGCAGCTTAAACAGCCTAAAATTGAAGACAGTCAAAGCTCTATTTGAGATCTGCCAGGTACCAAACACAGCTGCAATGTTGAACCTGTTGCGGGGGCGGGGGGCGGGGTGAGGGTAGGACTGGGCAAGGTAGGGGCAGGCCCTGTACATTGACTACTTCTCTGGGGGCCCTGAGAGGAGACAGAGCAGGAGTGGAGATACTGGCCAGGAAAGTGGAGGAGACTGTGGTCGAGGTGCTGCCAGCCCTAGAACGAGGCTTGTCTCTGTGTTGGCCCAGTTGGCCTGCAGTGACCAGATATCTCAGGGCTCCTAGGAGGAAGTTATCTTGTTGGCACTAAGAAGAAGATAAAAATTTAATTGAGAAAGAAAAGCTACTCTCAAAAATTTAATTGAGAAAGAAAAGCTACTCTCATATATAAGTAGCCCTGCCCTCCCTCCAGCCACTTTTGTGAATCTGTCATCCGGTGGGCCCTCTTCCCGTCTCCCCTTCCAGTCGTCTTTCACCCCAGATGTCGGCCCCGTCTCTGAGGTCACAACCCACTCCTATTCCTCCCACACACTCACCTTTTAAGGCCTCTCTTGATGTTCATTTTTTTTTCTTGATGTTCATTTTTGTCTTACATAAAAATATTAAGAAAAAAAAAGAAAAAAGAATTCAGGCCCACATTTGCCAGGGCTGGCTGTGCTGCTGAGTAAACCTAAGAGTGGGTGCAGACGTCTGAGGAGTTGACTGAATATTCTGTACGCTGATGTTGGAGGAGGGGGCGGCCACATCAAAGTAGAAGTGGCAGCACGCTCAAGTGGGCCTAAAGGGAGGGCCTGAGTTCCCCCAGGGGTCTGACCCAGATTCCAGCATACCCTGAAGGTACCCAGGGGTGGCTGTGTATCCAGAAGAAACACTGACAGTGCTAAGGGCATTGGCCGGCAAGCTTGCCGGAGAGCTAAGTGGGCCACCTGGCCCGTGTGTATCTGCGTATGTCAGTGTGTGTGTCTGGGGAGGCTCAGGGCAGCACTGGTCTGGAGCTCAAATGAGGTCTGTAGGAAGACATCAGGGTCCCCAGCAAGGCAAGACCCTCTGCAAGAAGTTGAGGCTCTTAGGTAGCTAGGAGGCACTACTGGGTCTGGCCAAGCTTAAAGAGAAACCAGAGGACAAACTGCAAACAGCAGGAGCGGCAGACCTTAGCTAGACAACAGCAAGTGGAGAGACAAACGACCAGGACCTGCAGCCCAGGGAGCTAGAGGATGTCACGCGTGAGGCGCCTGACCCTACCTACCACGAGGTTGCAAAGTTTAGGAACAGCAACCCGATCCCATGTGTATTCATGTACTCAGGTGCCATCTTGCAGAGGAGCCAGGAAAGGAGATGGAAGACAGAGAAATCACCAAGTACCTTTAACTAGAAAGGTGGAGCATTAAACAAGGGGACTCTAAATGGTTTCTTTGGACCAAGGTTTATAGCAGATTGGACCTTAATTATTTTTCTTCTAGTTACTCAGCAGCAGGGAATTCACAAAGATGTTCATCTATTTATCTAAAACTACCAGTTTTTTTTACCCATCTAATAAGAGGAGTGAGTAAATTACAACCTCATAATCATAACATGTACGTGATTGTCGGTAGCCCTGTGTTTAGTTAGTTCATACGTTTAAAAGCTTCTGGCTATAGTGGGAGAGTGGAGAGAGGGTGGGCCCTAACTCCACGTAGATCTAGGTTTGAACCTGCCTCTTCCACTGGGCTCCCTCCCTGTGGGAACTTGGGCAAGTTACTTGACACGTGTGAGCCATGGTTGTCTATGAAGTGGATTCAATACTTCTTACCCCTGAGGTCTGTTCTGAAATCAAATGGCATCTGAATATACAGTTAATCAGTGCAAGGCTTGTCACGTGGTAAATGCTCAACAAATATCAATTTCTTTCCTCCCCACACTGAATAATTTGCACACTGATAAACAAATGACAAATTGTTTCCTAGTTAATTTAGTCCAATTAACTCCCAATAAATTGACCCTAGTGTTTGATGGAATCATCCAAATTGGAGTATCGACGAGTTAGTATATACCATTCTTTATTTTAATTCAGTTCCAACTATGACCTGTAGATGTCTCTGTGAATCTTCCTCTGTACCCAGTTAAAGCTAAGGGTACTGAAGGTGGCTCAGCCATTTGTGTTAACGATTATTCGATTATTCGTAAAGCACAGGGGTTGGTGTGTGAGAAGGGAAAGCACTGGTCGCTTTGCCTGTCCACTTACTTCCTCTGCCCCCCACCACAGGGTGACTTTCCTTAAACTTGACCCTTTGCACCCCATCCACTCTCGACTTTGCAGTGGGGGTGTAACCACAGAGGCAAGGGACTCTGGGTGGAACAGCCAAGTTCTTGGGGTCCTTTTGATGTCTCCCCATCCCACCCCCCACCTCAACTAGGATGAGAACTCAGGGCAAACACCTGCTTAAAGCTGCCAGGTGGGGCATTTTTCACAGGAAGCTGTTCTTTTCATGGCAGGTGATTTGACTTGCATGATTTGACCTGGGTAACAAGCTGAATAAGAGAGGGCTTCTGCCATGTCTCGCTGTTTGGGACAAAATATTTAGCATTTGTTTCAACTGACCCAAGCAACTCAAAGCAGAAGAAACGACCATTGAAAAGATAAGGGAGAAGCTGGAGAAATACACCTGAAAGCACTCCTAAGCGAGAAACCTTTTCCTTAATTCAGAATCATAATTTGGTCCATTCCAAGGTTTTAAAATAATTCTGTTTCTTTATATGGGTCTAAGGCATTTTTTCAATTGAGGTGAAATTCACCTGACATAAAATTAACTATTTTAAAATGTAAAATTCAGTGTCATTTAATAAATTTACAATGTTATGCAGTCACCACCTTAAAAAAAAAAGAAAAAAGAAAAGGGAGGATTTAATAAATCATCTACGCAATATTTTATTTTATTTTATTTTATTTATTTTTTTTTTTTGCGGTATGCGGGCCTCTCACCGTTGTGGCCTCTCCCATTGCGGGGCACAGGCTCCGGACACGCAGGCTTAGCGTCCATGGCTCATGGGCCCAGCCACTCCGCGGCGTGCGGGATCCTCCCGGACCGGGGCACGAACCCGTGTCCCCTGCATCGGCAGGCGGACTCTCAACCACTGTGCCACCAGGGAAGCCCTACGCAATATTTTAAGTGACATTTTTTGCTCCATGAAAATAGGATTCCTTAGAACCCCATAAAATGGATACAAATATAGTTCATGAATCAATGGGCCTGACCTCTCCTGGGCTCTATTTTATGTGGCGTAAAAGGCTTCTCGTGACTAATGGGATATGGGACGGTGGGTGAGCAAGGAGAGGAGAGGATGAATCTCCCGTCTGCATTCTGTTTCACTTTGAAGAGGATAGAGTGAGCATTTTTTATTTTAGGGTTAGGGCTTTCTTCCTGGCAAATGATTGAGACAATTTGAGTAGAATAGAGTTTTTTTTTGGTTTCCCTTGAGTCCCCTGGAGCGCAGGACCGTCTGGTCTTCTTGAGCAAAGCTGAGGAAATTGTGACTGGCCTCCTTCTCCTCATGGAGTTCAGGCATCTGCTTTGTTTGCCTTGCTGTGAATCTGTGCAGATGGCAGTGGTCACGTATTGATTCACAGATGATGAGCGTGAGACAGGGTCTGTTGGCTCTGTGGCTCTATTGTCTTTGGTGGAGGATGATCTCATCCCCTTGCAGACATGAGTAGAAGCTATTAACCCCAGGGAGTTTGTTGGGGCAGAGGTACCTGAGGTAAGTTGGGGATGAGAAGAAAAGAGACATAACACTTGAAAACATAGATGTAGTAGCAGGATGTTAGATAAGGATGGAGCCCTGGAGCCAGGAGAGGGCAGAACCTGGAATCAGAGTCACAGCCGTTTGTGGGATTGTCTGAAGCTTGTTCTCTGGAGGGTCTCCAGTGCACAAGACCATGCATTCTGGTATGCTTAGGATACTCCTGGGTTATGCCTGTTGCCCAAGGCAGTTACGATAACACCCTTTTACTCTTAAAAGGGCCCTGATTTGGATGAAAAATTCTATTGTCACCCTACCTATTCACCTTACTATATCTTTCCTCAGCATCCCAAGAGGGCGCTATGCCTGACAGTCCAGTAAAACATATTATACAGAAAGCTTCTTAAGGACCAAGGAACTGGTCTAGAATTGGGCAAAAGTTTTCTTTGAGAGGCATTGGACTTCCTAGCTCCTACTATGTGTTCACTTCACCAAATTTTCTTTGATCCTCTCTCTCTTCTTTCTATCTGGCTAAAAAAGGGTTGTTTTTAAAATCAATATTATATGATAAATTACCTTTTTACTAAAAAGCATATTGAAGTATTTCTCTGTTAATGGACAGTCAGGTTTCCGGTTTATGGCTACTACAAACAATGCATATACATATCCGCTTCTGGTTTGCTGCACTCATTTCTGTTTTCTCATCTGCAAATGAAGGAATTATAGGATTGGTGGCAGGATTAAATGAGATAATGCTTATAAAAGCACTTTATAGTACCTAGTACAGAGTAAATGTTCACTAAAATTGGTTGTTGTTATTATTTAAATACTTATTCCATAAATTATTTTCCTTTGCCTCAGAGAGGCCCATCCCTGGGCCTTCTGACTAGTCGAAATGGTGTCCCTATGTCCTTTCAAAGCCATAGGCAGGATCATGGCACGCCTAAATAAAATGCCTTCCTAAAGCATCACTCGGAACCTTACTGAGAGCTCTGAGTGAGGTCCCCAAAGTTCATGTGGTCTACAGTCCCCCTCAGTTCCCAGTTTCAAAGTGGATGTGATGCTTTATTCATTTCTACAGGGGCCAAAATGCCATTTGCATGTTGTCACTGAGACATTAGACTTTCCTCTCATCTCTAAAGTATAAAATTCACGACACCTATAGAAGTGGGGTTGAGAGAGAGGAGGATAAGAGGGGACCTTCAAAAGGCTGCAAAGCAGAATGGGATACTAGGAGTGGGCCTGCCACTCTTATAACATGAGGTTTGTTTAGAGGAACTCCTGTAGAGACCAGAGCGGGAAATGGCAGGGTAAAGAGCTGCCTCAACTTTCATGTTGGGAAATATGTTTTTCAGATGTTCTTCCCAGCCAGAAATTGTCAGTATGATAAAGAGACAGCTGTCTGACTTCAAAAGAAAGTGACCTCCTACCTCCTAAATATCTCTCTGCAGTCCAGGGCTTCCAAAAGGAGCCATCTCTGGATGAAAACCGATTTTCTCTTTGCTGTTTTTTTTTTTTCCTATAAGCTTTGAACAATATGGCAAAAGATAAGAAAGGAGGCTTTTTCTCCAGATGTGCAACGTTTCCTAGAAGAAAAAAGATCTAAAAAGCTTCTCTACCACCTGTCCTGGTAAGGCAAAGAGAGGACTTGACTTCACATGAGAGAGCTTATCAAATAAAAACTCTGCTTGTCAGAATTTTCTCTAGTTCCCGTCCTACAGAGGCATATCCTGACAAGCTGAAGAGTCTCTCCACTGACCAAAAGCAAAAAGCAGCAAGACAGACTAACTCAAAGTACGGCTGGGTAGAACTGAGAGTTTATGGAGCTATTAAAAACTAATGGGAGATGCTAATTTTACCCTACAAAGAAACAAGAAACATGACAGGAGATAGAGGCAGAAAAGAGGAAGAATAGTTTGACTTATTACCCATTTTTAATCTTGTCTACATTCAGAAGACTTACAAAACTTAAAACAAGTAAAAATGAAAATATTGAATACATGCAAAGTCTCCATTTCTCAAGGCCACAGGAATGACAGATGGCATTGTTATGGACTGAATGTTTGTCCCCCCAAAATTCATCTACTGAAATCTTAACCCATCAATGTGATTTTATTAGGAGGTGGGGCCTTTGGGAGATAATGAGGTCATGAGGGTGGAGCCATCAATGAATGGCATTAGTGCGTTTACAAGAACAGACATGAAAGCTTGTGCTCTCTGATCTCTGCTGTGGGAGGGCATGGCGAGACAACAGCCATCTGTGAACCACGTAGCGGATTCTCACCTGATACTGGATCGGCCAGCACCTTGATCTTCAACTTTCAGCCTCCAAAACTGTAAGAAATAAATATTTGTTGTTTAAGCCACCCAGGTGGTAATTTGTTATTACCTGAACTAAGACAGCACAGATGAATTGAATCCACAGACGCCCAAAACAAAAGTTTCATTTTGATTTTTAGTTTTAATTTTCTTCTCAACCAGAGTCTGACAAAAGTAAATCAAACTACTCTGAGTTTCAGAAACTTTCTTTTCTATCTCTGTACTAATGAGTTATGTAAATGGCTATTGACAAAGTGAGGAAAGGGAGAAGCAACAAGATTCATTAGACCACATTGTGGGCATCTGTGGAAAGACTATCGGTGGGGGTAACTCAGGTGTCAGTGTGAGAGAGAAACAGCAAGTCGGACTCCTAGCCTTACCGCTGTGTTTGGAGGGATATGGAGACTAACCTGGTAGGTGCCAGGCAATGTGATAGTTGTAAGATATACATTTGCATTTTAAAAATTTATGTATTTATTTTTTGGCTGCATTGGGTCTTCGTTGCTGCGCGCGGGCTTTCTCTAGTTGCAGAGGGCAGGGGCTACTCTTTGTTGCAGTATGCAGGCTTCTCATCGCGGTGGCTTCTCTTGTTGTGGAGCACGGGCTCTAGGTGCGTGGGCTCAGTAGTTGTGCCTCATGGGCTCTAGAGTGCAGGCTCAGTAGTTGTGGCTCACAGGCTTAGTTGTTCCGTGGCATGTGGGAACCAGAGATTGAACCTGTGTCCCCTGCATTGGCAGGTGGATTCTTTTTTTTTTTTTTTTTGCGGTACGCGGGCCTCTCATTGCTGTGGCCTCTCCCGCTGCGGAGCACAGGCTCCAGACGCGCAGGCTCAGCGGCCATGGCTCACGGGCCCAGCCGCTCCGCGGCATGTGGGATCTTCCCAAACCGGGGCACGAACCCGTGTCCCCTGCATGGGCAGACGGACTCTCAACCACTGCGCCACCAGGGAAGCCCGGCAGGCAGATTCTTAACCACTGCACCACCGGGGAAGTCCCTATACATTTGCACTTAATCCTTACAGCAGTCCAGTGAAGTGGAAATTTGTTTCTCTGTTCTAAGTATCATGGTCAAAGTCACACATCTAGAGGTGGTGGGACCAACATTTAAACAAAGATCAAAGAACCAATGTACTTGTTGTGCAGTGAGCAGGTGTATTTGCTCTGTAATTTGAACTGAGAGACAGTTCTGAAAGGTTCTGCAGAGTGGGGGCCAGAATTGGTGCCCTGGCAAACCAAAGCTACAGACCCTCTGGTATCATAGTGCAGGAATCAGCAAAGGAGTTGGTTCTGTAAGGCAGGAAGGAAGCAGATGCAGAGAGAAGGAGAGACCAGAGGCTGCTGAGGGACAGGTGCGTGGTGCAGCATTTAGAACTACGAATGCATGGATCCCCCTCCCATACCCACTGAATGAAAACCACCAGGAATTCTTTTAGAGCCTTCCAGGTGATCCTTAACTAGCTTGAATAGGATTCTGTTTCTTGCAGTCTTATAATCCCTGACTCTGACTGGCCCCCTGTCCTTTCTACCATATAGCTCATTGCCTTTCCTAAGGATAGAAACATGGCAGTTAATTCAGGAGAAAGGTAGCAAAGAGAAGGGGAATGCAAAAAGGGAATCAGATCTGTTGGCTTCTTTCTTCCCAGACCAGCTAAGCTGACACTTTTGCAGATGTTTTTGTTCATCACGATCAGAGTTTGCTGAAGGAATGTAAAATCTCCTCTCCTGGATTATTTGCAAAGAGGATATACAGCGACCTACTAGCAGGGCTTGAGTGCAAATCCTTATGCCTGAGAATAAGTGAGTGCATCTTTCAAGTCTAGTCCAAGGATTTTGTTTGTAAAATACTATAACAAGTTCCTTGCTGTATTGTACAAGTTCTGCCTCCTGGATTCAATAAAAGGGGACATGCCTTGCTCATTCTAAAAGGTGCTGATTCTACATATGACCAGAAGGAAATTGTCATGGGGAAAACTACATACTTTCCCACTTACCTATAGCCTTCTAAGGAGGATGGATCTTAGTGAAGAATCTTGGTTTGTGGAGTAGGGTAAAGGGGATGAGGATATAATTTTTGAGGGAGAAGAGAGTTAAATTGTTTGCATGAGAAAAGAGATGTGGGGGAAGGCTAGAGTGGTCTTCAACCTTGATGTCACATTGCAATAACCTGGGGAGTTTTTAAAACTAGGAAACCTTAATTTTAGTCCCAGTGATACAAATTCAATTAGTCTGGGTGGGCCCTACCTGTATATTTTTGAGAACAACTGGTGTAGAGAAAGGAAGACCTGATGGTGGTTTTTGATGAAATTTTCCTGTGCCATAGAACATCTCTGTCTTCTTGGAACATTCTTCAGAAAGTCTACACTAATCACTAATGCCTTGGAAATGTGAATTTATCTCCTCCCTTCCTTCCTCCATTCCTTCCTCCTTCTTAACTCCTTTTCTTTCTTCTTTTTTAATTCAATGGAACATCAAGTCTGGCTTCAAGATGGGTGTGGAGGGGCAGAGTATGTGCTCACCATCTTGGTGACACTCAGGCAAAATATACTTAACTGCTGCAAAGAAACAAATTGAGTAGAGGATTAGGAAGGCCTTAAATGAATATAAGCTGTTAGTGGTTTTATCCTTTGCTTCTATTGCTTCTATCAAGTAAAAAAAATATTTTCAAGTACAAAAGCTTCTTGGTAGGATAAAAGTACAGCACCCACTTTCCAAACAGGGCATTTTGTATATATATATATAAAACCCACATACACACAATGGAGCACAAACCAACAGAAAATCATACGTTGCCTTGGACATTTTATTTTTCAGGGGATGACTAGGTTGTTTGTAAATTTTCCAGACCTTTGTTTTTCTGGCTTTCAGACATGTCACTGCTCTTCTGCAGAAAGGAAAGATATGGTGATGGGCTATGGAACAGAAAAGGGCCAGTCAAACTAAGGCTGGTACAGGTCTTACGGGTGAGGGATCCTTTGGCTTTTAAAGGTGAGAGAGAGGTTGGGTACAGGAGAATCCAGTCAGTTCATTCTGCCATCCGTTGGCAATGCTGGCAAAATATCCATTAGTGAGGGAGGTTGAGAGATTTGAAGAAAGTGGTGATTTCAGTTTTTGGTGTTTCATCAGATGCTTGATGAATATACCAGTGAGGATGAGGGTACTGTCAGTTATTCAAAATATTATTTATAGAACATTTCCTCCATGCCAGGCACAAAGCACTGAAGATAACATAGCCCTCATCTGCATGTTCTGTTTTATCCCCTCCAGGATTCATTCGTTAGAACAATATTCAGTTGCATTTTTCAGAAAAAGCCTTCTACAGCTGAGTTTGTTCTGTTACTTAAGGCCTGAAACAAAGCTCCTGATCTAGAGGAGGAATGATTGTATTCAGGGACCACCCCCTCTCCTCCTGTCTATCCAGGAATATATCAACCTTACCAAGTATCCAAAAAAAAAAGGGCTGAGGTTCCCATTCAGAGTACTGAATCTAGGGTTCATGATAGAATTTTCCACCTTGAAGAAAAGCTTAAGTCATAATTAGGTTTCCTCCATAGCTGAAACAAAACAAAATAAAAATGAACCCATAGGGCTTCCCTGGTGGCGCAGTGGTTGAGAGTCCGCCTGCCGATGCAGGGGACGCGGGTTCGTGCCCCGGTCTGGGAAGATCCCACATGCCGCGGAGCGGCTGGGCCCGTGAGCCATGGCCGCTGAGCCTGCACGTCCGGAGTCTGTGCTCCGCAACGGGAGAGGCCACAACAGTGAGAGGCCCGCGTACCGCAAAAAAAAAAAAAAAAAAAAAAAAAAAATGAACCCATAGAGTTACCAAAGTCCATGCTAATAATATTATGGAATATGAAATTCACACTGGTCATGTTACTGTTCTCACTCATGGCCTATGATGATACATGTAAATTTCAAAGAAAAAACTTTTTCCCACCACTTAAGAAATCAAACCAAAGCCTATCTAGAAAAACCGATCTGCTGACTCAGGCTCCAGAGAGGCCAGTGTGATACCTCAACGTGATATCTCAACATGCTACAAACGTAGTCACATTAATCTCTGGGAAGGGTGCCTGTATATGGATGGAGGAGGTGGAGGGCTGGAGGTTAGGGAGAACAGCAATTATAGACCTTTATCAAATCAGGGGAAAGCAAACAGAATCCTGGGCCACTTTTCCAGCCTCAGCCTATCAACTTCAAGCAGATTTGCCTTGTCAGTTTTTCAAGAACATTATCTAAGATGGTGGCTTGTTTATTTATTTCTTGGATTTATGGATTGACTTTCTTCCAGAAGCCAACCCCAATTGACACATACATTTGCTCTTACATATTAAATCATCTTTTTTTTTGGAGAAAAGAGATTGACAACAAGTTTCAGGTTGACCCATGTGCTCTTTTCTTGTTCTGTATTGTGTTTTTCATTTGCCTCTGGGGGTAGATTATTTTCCATTCTCAGCACTTGTGTTTCCTCCTCAGCCTTCCCGGCTGCTTGTCTGGGCTGTTTTCCACCTTCCAGACCTTTAAACAACTCATAAATTCAGTGTTCTCTGCTCACGATTTTGAAATCACAAGTTAAATGGTTTTGTCAGCTCAATAAACTCTCTTCACTTAAAAACAATAAAATAAAAGGGAGGATTAAGAGGCACCTTGAAGAAGCTCTATATATTGGCAAGACAGATTAGGCTTTCCCCAAAGATACCATGGGATTTAGAGAAGAAACTGGCTGGATTTGTTTCCTCACGTATCTTAAATATTAATAATAAGATGGCCAGAGCCATCCTAATTATATGTGTCTCTATGCTTGTTTGTGAGCTCAGAGAGCCAGTGGTAAGGGGACCTATACTGCAGTCACAGGACTCTTCTCTGCTCTGTGGAAATAGCAGCCAGTAATACTCTTCCTCTGTAATGATTTTCCACTCCTCTTTCTAGGAGGCAAACTTCTATACTTCTTGAACATTCTAGGTTTCTAGACATCTTCGGCTTCCAGAGCATTCTGTGGTTGGGTCACCCATCTACAAATTAAATAACATGTGGTCTCACGCTTGGGAGAGAATTGGTCACTGCCTTGACTGATCTTTCACTTTCATCCTCACTACTAGTTCAGCATGAGATTCTGAGTGTGATGGGAAACTCCAGCAAGGAACCACCTGCCTTGTGAAAATGTCACCTGCTACTTTTCCTACTTGGGAAGCCCGGACCTTCCAGGCTCTGAAAGCCTTGAGGCATCAGGCCTTTTATGTCCCTCCTGGAAGGAGATACATGCAGGTGAACCTGAAAGTGGGCAAATTTAGTAAAAGATAGAACAAACAGAAGCTGATTTCTCAATAAAAAGGTTGTTGAGTGTCTGGGATGTTTTGTCTCTGTATCCCTAGCGTCCCTAGCATAGTGCTTGGCATGGGCTAGATACTTAAGAACTGTTTGCTGAATGACTTAATGAATTTGAATCACTGCCTTAAGTGGCTTCGCCAGTGAAGGCAGGTGTTTTTACTGCCTTGCTGCTCAAAGGTGGTCTTTTGAGAGAACCCTAGGCCTCAACAATCTATCTATCCAGGTGACAAATACTACTGAGCACTTCCTATGTGCCACTTAGCACTTTATCTGGAATTGTCTAGTTCAGTGATCCCCAGCCTTTTTGGCACCAGGGACCAGTTTCATGGAAGACAATTTTTCCATGGACCGGAGGGTGAGGGGAAGGTTTCAGGATGATTCAAACACGTTATGTTCATCGTGCCCTTTATTTCTATTACTATTAAATTGTAATATATAATGAAATAGTTATACAACTCACGATAATGCAGAATCAGTGGTAGCCCTGAGCTTGTTTTCCTGCAACTAGATGGTCCCATCTAGGGGTGATGGGAGACAGTGACCCCTGAAGTGTGTTGCTTATGTCCTGTCTACTCCGTAAGATGCAGCTTAATTGTCACTTGCCGCTCACTGATAGGGTTTTGATATGAGTCTGCAAGCAATTGATTTATTATGGTCTCTGTGCGGTCAAACCTCTCTGCTAATGATAATCTGTATCTGCAGCCGATCCCAGTGCTAGCATCACCACCTCAGCTCCCCCTCAGATCGTCAGGCGTTAGAGTCTCATAAACAGCACGCAACCTAGATCCCTCGCATGCACAGTTCACAGTGGGGGTCATGCTCCTATGAGAATCTCAGGCCGCTGCTGATCTGACAGGAGGCGGAGCTCAGGCGGTAATGTGAGCAACGGGAGTGGCTGTAAATACAGATGAAGCTTCACTAGCTCGCCCTCTGCTCACCTTCTGCTGTGCAGCCTGGTTCCAGTTCATTTGTACTCTCTAGAACATAAGCTCCAAGAGAGCAGTGATATTTCCTGTTTATTGCTGAGGTGCCTCGAGTGGAGAGCTTAGGGACAGAGAAGAGCCCTCAAAACATGACAGATTGAACTTTCTTTCAGCTAGTATTACACAACTTGCAAATATCTCCAAATCATTACATGTACTAAAACCCAGTGGTAGCTGGGGGAAGCGACTCTTGTGTTGGCTATGGCATCTTCTTCCATCACAGGCCGCTTCTTCGCCTACTAATCAGCCTTGCTCTCACCCCAGTCTGTGTCCCAGGCTGACCCTGCATCCTATACCAGCTCACTGGATTAGAGCAGATATACAGGTCTGGAGATTCTTTGTTATTTTTGCAAAGTTCAGTTTTAAGACATAGAGTCTGGTATTTCTTTGTTTTAGTCATTTCTGTTCTTATCGTATTTCATAAAATCCATAAAATGCTGAAGGTCAAAGGTGCAACTTTCCTCTGGTGGAAAAATGCTTGACTAATGCCTTTGGCAAAAGTGTTTTCTCTGTACTGCTGGGTTAGGATGGGTCTTATAAACCTCTCAGACTTCAGGCTAGAAAAAAATAACTTCTAGACTGAAGGCTGCCTGCAAGATTTTCCCAGGCCCCTGGAATGTCCTTTATCCTACAGTTGCTTCCTGAGTCTCTGTGCTGAACCCAGTTTCCATTACAGAGGGAGAAAGATATTTGCATAGAACGCCACAGTTTACAAGCTTTTTCATATGTTAACTTTTAAAAATCTTTGCTATTAAACTGTGAAATGTGTCATTCCAGTTTTAGAGATGAGGAAATAGATGCTTAGAGAGTTTAAATAACACACTAACCAGAGATGGAGCTGTCATTCCAACCCAAGTCTCATGAATAGGAACTCTACATGTTTTACCACTCTCCAGCTATGTCATGAATGAGTATCTGAAGTTTGCTAGGTATTTTTGTTTCCTGGTTACTTCCCTGTGGTCATTGTGGTTCCCCAAACTTGTTAAGCTGGTTCACATCTTTAGGCCTCTGTATAATGCTCTGCCCTCTGCCTGGAAGAACTTGCCCTCTCCTTTATTTATTTGTTCAGGTAACTCATATTCATCCTTCAAATCTGAGTTCAAGGGAGAAGCACAGGGGTAAGAATGGGCCCTGGAGTCACAGTGTCTGGGCCCAAATCCTGGTGCTGCCATTTACCTTCTGTTAGACTTGGCATGGTGGCTTAACCTCTCAGTGCTTTGTTTTCCCATCTGTGTGATGGGAAGAGTTTTAATGCTTATTTTCAAAGGCTGGTAAAGAAGGAATGTAGATTCCACATTGCTTAAAGAATATTCAGTTTGCTATTGTTCCCTCCCAGTTTAGAACCATGTTACCAGTCTCCCCTGCTTCTCTGAAATTGCCTTTTGATGGCCCTGGGGTTTCCAGTCAATCACCCCTCCCCAGAGAGAGGATAATGAAAGGGGGGAAAAAAAGAGAGAACAGAGGAAGAGCGTGGAGCAAATAGAGGCAAACATCAGATACAGAGAAACCTTTGCCAGCCGAAGGGAAAGAAGGAATATTAAAATAAATGTATCAATGTTTTTCTGGGAAGGGTTTGGGAGAATAGAGAAGAGAAATAGCTAAAAATGGCACTGCCTGTCCTGGCAAACATGTCCTGGCTCAGAAAGATCTGCTCTGAATCCAGGAACCAGCATAGGAGTCTGGAACCCAAGTCAGTAACTCTGAGGCAGGAGAAGGAAAATATGAGAAGAGCTGGCTTGGAAGGAAGGAGGAAGGATGACAGGAATCATCTTTGTGGCATTTGGGGTATATTTACGTTTTAAGGAATTATGGGTTTTTTTAAAGGACAATTTCTTTGTGCACTTTTTTTTGCTTAGTAAGGAGACCCACAAAAGACATGTATTCAACCAGGATGTCAGTTGCTCAGCTCATTAAAATATTAAGTGAAACACTGATGACAATTACATAGCACTGAGCCCTCTTGTCTGCTAAAGTGTGCCTTTCAGTGCATAACAAAGTAGGTCAAAAGTTTGTTTTGTTATTTTATTGTTTCCTTTTATCTTAGACTTTTGATGGAGTTCCTTTTAGTGGGTAAACTGGTTGCCATGTTTGGTGGGGATAATCTGAGGACAGGAACACTTGAATGACTCAGAAGTCTACTTCTGGATGGCAGAGAAAGGCTCCCTCAACTTCTCTCTGGGATAGCAGTCATTCAGCCAAAAAGATTTGCTGAACCTCTACTCTGTGTCAGGCCTTGTGCTATATGTTGGAAACACAGTACTAAGCAAGATAGACACTGATGGATACCATCCTCATGAGGAGACCTTTGGCTACTACTCAGGTCTGTTTATTTGGGCAAAACCTCATGTTCAAAATCTCTCTCCCAATCACATATAATGAACATATCCTAAGACTTCACCTGCCAGGCTCTGCTATGAGAAATGAATACTGGTAGTCATTGAGGTATTGATGGCAAAGAAGAGTCGCATAAGTCACCTCCCTGTGGGCATTTGTACCTGGAATGTATAAAAGTATACACCTGGAAATACACAAAGCCTGAACACACAGGACTGAATTTCTGCTCGTGGGATTTCAAACATACACACATTTTTATTTATGTGGCAATCCCATGGGCATACTCACATTTTGATGGTTAGAATATAGAGTTAGCATTTAGTGAGTGCTTACCAAGTACCAAGAGGTATGCTAAACATTTTCAATGAACACACTCATGTCATCTTTAAATTCTATGAGGTGTCAAGAACTGCAAAGGATCTGAAATTGTGCTCCATTGGCAAGTTTTTGGATGCTGGCAGAAGACAGGACACTCCTGGGTCAGAGAAAAAAGGACTTTATTACTCACAACTGAGCCTACAGCATTAGCATCAAGCATATGTGCCTAGTTCCCCTGGCCCCGAAGTTCTGTGCGGATGCCAGCATATAGTGTATGGTGTTATAGGAGGGGAGCCGTAAGCTTAGGAAACCTAAATCTTTTATAATGAGCAGTAAGTATACCTGCCCTTTGCTCTGAGGGGGATGCTATTTCTATCTTCCACAGCTGCTTGGTTTACAAAATCCTTGAGAAAGTAGTCTGGAACAAAGGGCAGTCAAGTGTCTCACAAGATATGTAGAAATATGAGAAACTCATGGAGAACAATGTCCCAAAAATAGGTTCTGTGAATACGCTCAGAATCTACTGAGTAAACTGAGACTTAGGGAGGGTAGGTAACCTGCCTCAGGTCACAAAATTAGTACATGTGTGATTAGCATTTGAACTAGGCAGTCTGATTCCAGAGCCCATGCTCTGTGTAAGTAGTTTTAGTTTAGATCACTGAAAGCTGAATCTGAGACAAGAACTTGGGTGCAGGTAGGTTTATTTAGGAGGTACTTGGGCAGGTTCCAAGAGCTTACCCTGTTTGGATGGCACCACTTACCTACTTATTAATTTCCATGTTTAAAACCACTGCGTCACTGAGCTGAATCTGATGCGCATACAGACTTTAGAGTTTTGTGTCACAAAAAGGTTGACCATCTCTACTGCAGAATTTTATATATAGTTATTTTCTATTTCACTACAATTTTATATCCTCCCGTTTTTAAAGCTTCCCTTAATTATCCAATCTGTACTTAACATACCTTTTAGGTAAACCAAACCAGGAATGCAAAAATGATACACTCCTTTCCCTGAGGATAACTTTGGCAATAATTACATACTTGTTTTGTCGGGTGAATAACATCGAGACTGAGTTGAAAGTGCTAATTTTGGTAACTTTTACTAGAAATATAATATATAGGAGGCTCAGTATATATCTTCAGAATTCTACTTATTTATATCTTAGCATGCTAGGCAGAGTTTTTAGAGGTCACTTTAGCCTTGCAAAGAGTGACATAGATAGATAATTCATACAGCAAATCTAAATAGCATAACCCAATCGATTGTCATATCAAGGTACTTTACGCTTTACTTTCCAACTCCAAATCTGCTTCTAAACCAAGTGGAAATGTTATGAGAGTTAGAATAAAAGAAGACAAAGAGCACTGAACTTTAGAGCTGAGATTTGCCACCAGTGAGCTCTGCAAGCTTAAGCCAGACACTGTTAGCTTCAGTTTCCTGGTCTATTAAATAGGGCTGGGGTACATGATACGTGCTTTTTTCCCCTAGTACCAATTGGAATATGATTCTAATATAGTAAATTCTGGTGGGAAGCCAGTACGTAGAATTGAGTTGTGTACTCTTTATAGTTAAGAACAAGGACTTTGGAGCCAGACAGACCTAGGTTTAATCCTAGCTCTGCTGATTATGTAAATTTGGGCAAATTGCTTAACCTCCTTGATTTTCTATGTAATAGAAATGATAATACTTTCCTTTCCATCAGTATTTCTACATATACCCGACAAAAAACCTCCTTTGAGCTCACATTTCTGTTTTATCACCATATCTCTTACTTTTATATAGCAAAGCTTCCTAAGAATTGTCTCACCATTGTCTCTACTTTCTCATCTTCCTTTGACCCTATAAGAATGTGACTTCTATTCTTATGACTTCCACCAATACTGTTTTCACTCAGGTCACTAATGATGCCTTCTGGCTAAATCTGAAGAACATATCTCAGTTATCTCTCAGCAAAATCCAACATAGTCAACCACTCTCTCCTTCTTGGAACACTCTCTTCCTTTGGCTTCCAAAAATTTGCCTTCTATCCCCTTGTCTCTTCCTTTTCTGTTTCCTGTGGGGCTCCTCCTCTTCTGTTTGCCCCTTACAGGTATTGTTGTCCCACAAAGTTCTACTCTAGATCCTATTTTGCTTTCTCTACAAAATCTTCCAGATATTTCAAGTATTTTCATGTCTTCAAGGACCACCTAGCCTATATGCTGATGACACCTGAATCTTTATCTTTAGCTCACAGTTTTTCTGAGTTTCAAATCCACATACACAACTACATCCTGATTATTTCCACTTGCTTGTCCCTCAGATATATCCCACAACACGTCCCAATAATGCTGATTATCTTTCTGCCCATATTAGGTACCCTATTTTGGTGATGCAATCTCCATCCACTCAGTGGCTCAAGCAAGAAACTTGGGCATCATCCTTTTCTTTTTGTTTACCTTCACCTCCCACATTCAACTAAGCAGGTCTCATCTTAAGTATCTCTTGAATCCATCTGTCTTCTCCATCTCAATGGCCATTTTCCAATTCAGGCCACCATCGTCTCTCATCTCCATTGTTACAGCATTCTCCTTATTTATCACATTGATCAGTCTTGCTGCCGTGCTTCACACTGCAGCTGAATTGGTCACATCATTTCCCTTATTATAATCTTTCAAGAGGTTTACCTTGCCTTCCAACTAAAGTCCAGACATTTTTTTTTTTTTTTTTTTTTTGCGGTACGTGGGCCTCTCACTGTTGTGGCCTGTCCCATTGTGGAGAACAGGTTCCGGACGCGCAGGCTCAGCAGCCATGGCTCACGGGCCCAGCCGCTCCGCGGCATGTGGGATCTTCCCGGACCGGGGCACGAACCCGTGTCCCCTGTATCGGCAGGCGGACTCTCAACCACTGCGCCACCGGGGAAGCCCAAGTCCAGGCTTTTTACAATGACTTATAAGACCCTTTGTGATGTGACTCTGCTCACCTCTCCAGCCTTGTCTTTTCCTCCTCTCCCTGTTCTGTCCCCTACACACTTGATGCTCCATTGAAACAGAGCTTCTTCTGGTTCCTCAGGTTGAGCCATGCTCTCTCTCACCCCAGGCCTGTGTGTGCTTGTTATCCTCTTAGCTGGAAATTCTCTCCAAACTCTTCCCCCATCTATATCTGTATCTCCACCTCCAGAAAACCTTTCCTGATCTGTGAAGCTCCTGCTGGATATACTCCCTATATGCTCCCCGCTGTATTTGCCCAGTCATCACACTTGCTACCTTGTATTATAATTGTCTGCTTATTTACTACTATCTCCCACTGTGCTAACCTCTGTAAAAGCAGAGGCCCTGTCTGTCTCACAGGTATTCCCTGCACTTAGCAGAGCCTGACTCATGGTGAGAACATAATCCACAAATAAAGTACTTACTGAATGAACAAATGTATGGAAATCACCCATTAGCTTGTTTAATAAGTGCCACTCTTTAGCCATAATTAATAGTAGGATATTAGAATATTTTTTAAAGTATTGGGATCACTATGGGTATGATCTACACCTGTTGGCTTCTGTATGGATTCAGGAGCCCTGTAGCCCCACAGAGGGAACTCAGTGGCTTTCACAGTGAGAGGAGGGTTGGAGAGGGAGAGCAGGATGGTGGAAGAGGCTCACTGGACGGGACTTTGGGGCCCTAACATGGCTTTCACCAGAGCAGCTAGAATTCTTTTGTTTTATGCACTGGGGTGGCATATTATATTATTATATTCTATATAGGGTAAAAAAGGAAGGAAAAATGAAACAAAAAGAAAAAATAGCCCTGATATAAGGAGATTATCAAAACAAGTCTTACAAAGATGGTTCTACAATTAAGTAAAGAAACTGAAGTGTTTGCTTTAAAAGATATAATGGAGGCAGGTATTGTGGTCACTACAACATAGTATATACTGTTATTACCAAGAAAGGGTACAGTGTTCTTAAAAACTGGCCTGGGATGATGGGGTTGTATATCTTCTTAAGTTTATGTCACTTCTTAAATCAATTAAACTGACTTATACTACCAACTGACATTTAATAACAAGATTATTAACAAGACTGAGAATTTTATCATCTTGTTCTTTTCCGTATCTTTTCTGTGTATTTCTATTCTTTTAGAAAACTGTTCTTGAGGATAATAGGACTTTTTGCTGCGTAGACAGGGAGAAACATATATAATCAGACTTAAGAAATTAAATTAAACCTAGTACTAGTAATTTTCAATCCTAATCTGCTACCTCTGCCGACGCATGGTCAGGGATTTTATACCTTACAGATCCCAAGTGAAATTCTGCATTTCCATGTCCCACTTTTCTAACATGAGAGGTGGCAAGATGTTAGACAAAAATATTGCTATTGGAAGAGAAGGCTTAGGAGGTAAATATTCTCTATTATTCATTCATTCAAAAATATTTATTCAGAGCCTACTCTGTGCCAAGCACCTGCAACAATGTCTAGTATTTGGACGTGTATCAGTGAAAATAATAGATAAGGTCCCTGCTGTTATAAAGCTTATATTGTGATGGGGGAGAGAAAGAGAGACAGAGAATAAGGAAACAAGCAAAGAACATAATTTGGAAAAGTGATGAGCTGTAGGAAGCCAGAAGAATGATGATGTGCTAGGGATTGACACCCTGGGAAGGTGGGGGTGGATTGGGGCTGCTGTAGCCAGGTGGCCTCTGAGCTGAGCTAAGTGATGAGAAGGAAACAGCCATATGAGGAAGTAAGGACAGAGCCTTCCAATCAAAGGGAGCAGTGAGGGCAAGTTTCCACCCTATGCCTTCCCCTGTGGTCCTCAAGAAGGAAGCATCTGAGGTGTATGAGAGATGCCAAGCTTCCCTAGGCCTTTTCAGGGACCAGGGCCAAGTGGTTTGCTGGGAAAGCCTAACACTGCCTAAGTGTAAAGGGGCATCATGGAAAAATAAATGAAGAAAGGAAGAGGAGAAAAGTCACATGAGTTCTTTTATAAGAAGTTATGTGTTTTGGTAAAATGTCTGTTTTTTCACTTTAATATTTAAAAACAGAATAATCTTAAAACTAGGTACAAACAATAAAAAATGCCCCTAAATTGTGTGGGCATTTAATTGGAACCTGTGCTCCTCCCACTTGGCCACGAGAGGGAAGCATTGCCTATCAAATGTACTGGAGGTTTTGCGCAAGAAAATCAATCCTACAGGTAATACATCTCTGCCATCTCTGTTTCCTGTTCCTCCTCTGTCTTCCCCATAATCCACCCTTAAACTCCCTGCCGTCCACCTGTCTGAGGACACAGTCTCAGTGTTCTGGTTAGGCCTTCTGTTTAGAGAAGAACCTCTGACTTGTTAGGAAAAAATTAAGTCAGCACGTTAAACCTTGTTGGAGGTGTTTTGACCCTGTGCCTCACCATGGACCCTTTCAGTGGGTAATGGGAATCTTGAGGGTCTCTGGGGGCTGTGGTTGGCTCATTCTGCCCAGTTCTTCAGGATCAGACTCACTGTCTGGGGGCACAGGAGTTTAACATTGTTAAGTTAGGGAGCAAGGAGCTTTATTTCCTCTGTGTGTTGTTGGATAGGCTGTCAGCTGGTAAGGTTGGTGGCAGCAAACCTGGCTTCCATGGGCGTGGGGACCATGCTCATTTCTTTCCCAGCAGTCCAAGCTCCAGTCACATGCGTGCAAGTTCCATGTTCTATGTTTTAGCTTTATTTTTAAGTTGGGCCTTTTATGAAAAAGTGTGCAAGACAGTGAGTTCAATAAGGGAAAAGTGGAAGAGAAATGACAAAATTATAGCTGCAGCTAAACAGGCAGATTAAATGTAAGATTTTAAAATATGATGTAAGAATTACATACAAATAAATTGTGTGAATTTATAATATGGGCTTTGCTTCCTTCCAGAGAAGGATTCAAGGCATCATGCAACAGAACACATTGCTATGAACATTGGGTAATTATATTAATTCCAGTTATATTTAGTGTACTCCATTTATGTGCCAGGAACCAGGGGTATACAGGTGAATAAGACAGACACGGGCCGGGCTCTTATGAAGCTTCTATTGTAATTAAATAAAGATATGAATGAGGTCAGAAATCATATAAGAGTGTGTGTGTGTGTGTGTGTGTGTGTGTGTGTGTGTGTGTGTACGTGTGTGTATGTGTTGGTGGTTCATAGCTGGAAGGAATTTTAAAGATCATTATCTCCAATACACTTTATTTTATAGATGAGGAAATGGTGGCTCAGGAATACTGTGGCTGATTCAGAGGTGAAACAGTTCATTTGAGCACTGAAATTTGCTCTGAGCAAATTGGAAAACACTCTAGGTTACTTAGCTTTGAGTGCTTGATAGAAGAAAGAGAATAGTTTGGAAAGGGAATCTTCTTTTGGGGGCTATTTACTGAAGAAATGATCATATGGATCCTTATATCATGGACACAGAGGGACAATGAACATTCTTTAAATGATTATTTAAAAAACCATCAGCCCTTCATAAAATTAAGCCATACAGCATTTATTGAGTTGCATTTCAGTGAAGGATTTCTGTGTGGGGTTAAGCTACTACATAGTCCAAAAATGTAACTTTTAGAAATTTAACCTTACATAATTTTTTTTTTTTTTTTGCGGTTCGCGGGCCTCTCACTGTTGTGGCCTCTCCCGTCGCGGAGCACAGGCTCCGGACGCGCAGGCTCAGGGCCATGGCTCACGGGCCCAGCCACCCTGCGGCATGTGGGATCTTCCCGGACCGGGGCACGAACCCGTGTCCCCTGCATCGGCAGGCGGACTCTCAACCACTGCACCACCAGGGAAGCCCTAACTTTACATAATTTAATGTAAGTTGACATAGGATAGAACCAAAAGAATCTGGAGAAATGTTTGATTCTTTTAAATTTCACCATTGAGTAGCCACTCAGTGAATATGATTAGTGAAACTCTTTTGAGGAAACTAATCCCCCCACCAGGCTACCTGATCCAATTGGCTCTTTTTTTTTTTTTAAATAGCATGTTTCTGGGCTCAAGTTATCTGTCTAGTTGCCTCAGTACACACTTTTTGCTTATGTAGACTTGTCTTAAAAGAGAGAAATAGAAGGGCATACTCATAAAAGAAAGAAACTGGGAGGATTGCATTGTTGGCTGTCATACTTTTCATTAGAACATAAATTCCTAGAGTTGGAATTCTGTCTTGGATTTTTGGTTCTGCTAGCACACTGTGCTCAATAAAAATTAACCCATCAATCAACAGGACAGAAAAGTCTATCTTGCCAGAATCAGTGCTCCCTGTTTGTCCCATAGAAAGCCAATTAAAGTGTTAGGATGTTGTAATGGATAAAGAAGCTAAGGAAAATGGCAAAAAAAAAAAAAAAAAAAAAATCCCCCCAAAATCAAATAAAACATAAAATTGAATTAAAAAAATAGATAACAGTGAAGTATTCAGGGAACACTACTGCCCAATTCAGTTTTTCCCCTTGACAGTATCCTCAGTGTAATGGAAGTTTGCCTACATGGGTGGCATCTTGGATGCCCCATTTCCCTCCTAGAAGATGCTGTTCAGGATGGGTCATGGTGGCACCGTCCATCTTCCTAACAGCTCACCCAGAGGCCACTCACTGCAGCACTCCCGGTAGTCTTGCCATCTGTCTGCCACCATCATCATCAGGGAACCAGCTCCTGAGCTCCTCTGGCTCAGCCTCACTTGGTCAGAAAACAAAAAGAACAATTCATCTGGGAAGGGATAAGTAGGAAGCTGGCAAGACAGAGAGAGCGCTATTGACTACAAAGAAGAAAGGGAGGGTTGGTGTGGGGAAGGAAAGTGAGACAGGCAAATTGAGAATTCTTCCTGTCACAAACCCTCTTGAGAATTGATGAAAGCTATGAAGTCTTTCTCCAGGACACGACATATGCATATGCATGCATAGTTTTGCATAAAATTTCATGAATCCCCACCTTCTTTACACACAAATATACCTCTTGTTTCAAAAGTTAAACTATAGAAGCTATAAGCTTTCAAATCTTATTAACAACCAAGAAATTCTGAAAAACTCTAATCATAGCAACTTTTTTATATTAAAGAATTTTCTTTTTCCAACTGTAGTCTTGCATGTATCTTTCAAATACACTCATTTTTAGAAGCAATTACTAGAACACTAAGAAGGGCCAAAATGGACCATTACAAGGGTAAAAACACTTGTTATCAGCGTTTTTTTCATGTTGCATAGCACACCTTTGAGATTTTTGCATATTCATTTACCTAAAAGTAATTTTGTTTAAAAGAAAAAAGGCTTCATTCTATTACCAAATTCTAGAGGGCTCAGTTTATCTGATACTTGACTGTTGAGGGCTCTTTTGGGAAAATCATAAAGGAAAACAAGTTCATTATCTACCAGGCTCATGCACTCCGTATCCTGAATGGAGGGGGCACATCCTCACGTCCAATTAAAGACATGCTAACTACAAATTGCACATTCTTCCGCTGTTTCATTATAGGAATGTGAAGCTCATTTTGCTCTCTTCTTGAAGGCAGGTCTAGGGCCCTTGGCTTATCTTTTTTTCAAAAACCATGCAGATAAGAGGTTTACACCTTAGAATGGAGCACTAAGGCAGCAGTGCCTGGACTGCCTGCAGCCAAAGACACAGGAGAAACTCTCTCTACCTGCCCTCATAGCACTTGGGGAAGCAGAAGGGGCAGAGGTAACAGCTGGCGAAGAGAAAATGTGGGCGGAAGTGAGGGGAAATCAATAAAATAGAGATGAAAAAATAATGTGCTGTCCACACCATAAAGGAAAATCATGATGAAGGCCCAAGTTAACTCCTATAATGCTTTCAGGGTTCAGAGAAATGACACTATCAAGACAGAGCATTAGTTTTCTGAAGCCTACAGGCTGAATTTTATTTATTTAAAGTTAACTCCCATTTTAATACAAAAAAAGATAACATATTCTACATCAAAGGGAGAAAAACTTTTCCTAATGTATCCACTTCTCTTCTGAAGTGCATGAGCTGTCGCCATATAATGCTTTGTGGTGTTTTCTAGGCTGTGCTTGCTTTTCTTTGCGTCAGGAAATGCACAGTAAACAGACTCAAGCCTGGGTCTGCTGTTTCTCAACGCCAAACGGCAATCGTTTGATTTCGTTTGTGTTTTCGAATGCATTGTTAGTTTTAACTAAGATTTATATATGTTGCATGACTGATGTTTCAAAGCAGGAGAGAAAGAGACTGAGAATCAGATATGGATAGGAAATCAGTCCTTGGTAAATTGTATAAAAGTGTGAACCACAAGCTGTTGAGAGGATTGGGCTGGAGTAGCCTTTGGGGAATTACTCAGTTTTCTCTGGTGACCATTTCATTTCCCTTGGAAGTTCAGTCAGTGGTTGCCTGGATCTTGTCAGAACTTGACCTCTCCATGAGGATGGCACAACCTATCAGCTTTTTGGATATTGTTTCCGTAGCTTTGAGAACAGACCAAAATTACCATCTTGCTGAATTTCTGGTCTTCTCATTGTTCTTCATATAATTTGCTCATTTCTGAGCCTCAGTGTTAACTAGTTCTCTGTGTGTATAAAAGTCAATTTTAATGTACTATAGCGGGTAAAACCATGGACTTGGCATTCTGGTGGCCTGGGTTCAACTCCCAGGTCTGCCATTTACTAGCCATGTGATAATTACTTAACATCTCTTTGCCTCAGTTTCCCCATCTGAAAATGAGATAAGATTACCTACCTCACAGGGATAGGAGGAGTAAATAAGTAACATACAAAAGTTGGTTAGAATAGTACCCAGTACATGGTAAGTTCTTTACTATAGAGTGTTTCCAGTGATGATGATAGTGATGATGATTGTTGTTATTTTTCTAATTATAGCAGTACGGTTCTTTTCCTCTGGGGAACCACTAACCCCTTCCCTGATCTTGTTCTGATATGGTTTGGATGGGGCTGACCCCGCCTGCTTCCATTCCAAGGGTGGAGACATAACCCAGACCTGGCCAATATGTGAATTTCACCCCCCCTAGCTACAGAGGTTGACTCAGGGTTGGGAAAATGATATAAGCTGGTCCAGTCAGGGTAAATCACAGGAGTTTGTTTAGGACTATTGGGAAAGAGATGCTGTCTTTTGTTTTGGGTGGTTAAGGGAGCAAGATGTAAGCCTGGCAGCCACGACATAGAGTCAGTCATTCTGAGACTGAAGCTAGTACGGAGGAAAGCAGAACCGAGAGATGAAGAGGGAAAGAGAAACCAGTTTAAACTGTGGGACCCCACGATCGCAGCCATGCTGGGAGCCCCGGGGCCACTCCTGCATAAGGTAGTTTGTACTGGGCTTCACTGACTCCCACAGACACCTCCTCTGTCCTCTACCTGATTCAAACCCAGCCCATCCTTTGAGGCACAGGGCCTTCTGGAAGTGATGCCTCCTTTTCTGAGTTCCCATAGCACCCACTATCTGTGCCATCAATTTAGTACTTATTATCCACACTAGAAAGTTTACTTTTGCAAATGCGTTTACTGTATCTCTCCAATTCTATGGTTTGGGTCCATGTTTCACTCCTTGGTGATCTCCATAGCACTAGCACATCTGCTACTTCACAGCGTTTGCCAGATATTTGTTATTTGAATTCCTTTTATCCTTTTAATGCCCATCAGAAGTGAATTAAATACCTCAGCACACATAGGAATACATGAAGTAAACTAGAGATGGGTTGTTCAGAACCCTAACAACAGGATAGGGTTGTTACATGTAGGAAAATTTTGAGAGAGGAGCCCAGCCCCCTGTCACCTGTAAGGAGCAGAAGCAATAGCATGTGGACTTGTTTCTATTTGTCCCACCAGACTGTAAGCTTCGTAGGAGCAAAGACTGGCTCTATTTTTTAAACTCTCCTCCAGTCAGTGCTATATGTTCCCAGTGCTTTGCACAGTGCCTGACACATTTTAGGTGCTCAGTAAATACTTGTTGAATAGATGCTGCATTTGCAGTACAGGGGGCTCTCAGAGCAATTACCTAACCCTTACCAACATGTAAGGGAAATAAAGTAAGAAAGGAATTGCTGGTTCTATGTAGCCAACACCTTCCTCCCATTATTCTAAACCCCTTCTACAATCACCTTATTTCTCCAAATCACAAGAATAAATAAAGCCATTCCTTAGGATGACAGATGAGGTGTAATGACAGAAGCATGTTTGGAATTTCTAGGTCTGTGAAAAAACCCGTATGAATTCCAGACCCAACAAAGAAAGGCTTACTGTCATTAGAATGAGTGAGTGAAGCAGTATGAAAGCTGAATCACAGATTTAGAAAAAGGCACTGCATTGGAATGTTCAACATATACACAAAGAATTCTGGTTTTTGATCAGTCTTATTTTCTTAGGTAACATTATGTAGCATTAGTTCCATAACAGCTTTAAGTTTTATAAATTGAAGAAAATATAAACCACTTTTTTTTTTAATTAGTTGATTCTCTCCCACAGAAAGTGTTAATACAACAGTCATCTGCTTTCCCAACTCAATATTTTCCATTCACTCATTTCTTCAATCATTCATTATTCTCTGGTCAATATTATCATCCTAAAATTATTTTTATTACATCAGTGCTCTTCCCCCAAACATTCATTTGCTCTGACAGCATAGAATCCAAGCTAAAGCAGACAGCCAAGACCTTCAATAATTTGACGCCAACCCACCTGTCCATATATAAACTTTCCCCTATTCCCCCATCCAAGCCTCTATTCCATTCACCTTTGTCTCTTTACTCTTTGCTTTCCTTGCTTTTCATTTTTATACTTCTGAATCTTTCTGTCTATTCAAGCATGTGTTTTCTTTTAAGCAATGTCCTTTAACCAGTCCAATGAAGATGTGCTTTCCTTCCTCAATTCCTAGGGTATTTATGGTCTGTATCACTCGTTCCTTTTACTGTCTCAGATTTTTATCATTTCATGTGAGTGCGTCTTCTGTTCTTTACTATGAATGCTTTAACGGCAGAGATCACACCTTGGACTTCTTTGCGTTGTGCTTTACATATAATCTGGATTATTTCAGTGACTATTGTAATAACTCAGGTGATATCCTTTCACTGTTCATGCTTGGGAGGTTTTGTCCTTTTTTAGTTAGTAATGCCAATTGCCATAAAATTCTCAAATTTATAATATCCCTCATGACTGAAATTAATCAGAATTGCTCTCCAAATTATTCTTTACAAAGATCTTAATCTTACTCTACCAAGTACTTTATAAATCAATTTTAAAAAAGAGAAACCCATCAGGTATCCAATAGAAAAGGGGGATTTGGGGTATGCATAAAATAATGAATGGCTAGTAAAATATGAAAAGATGAGTATCTTAGATCAAAATTAAATAAGTGCAAATTAAAGTCAAATTCCATCTTTCACTTCTGAGACTGATAAAGATTAAAAAATTAAAATTGCCAGTGAACAGTGTGGACAAAGGTGTAGAGAAATAGGAATCCACGTATACTGTCAGGAGTACCAATTTGGTATAGCCTCTTTGGAGGGCTATTTAGCAATATACATGAACATTTAAAATTTCCCTAACATTAGAGTGAAGAAGTTCACCTTTAGGCATTCTCCCTATAGATATAATCATATAAATGCATAAACGTATCTATATGTTAAAAGATATTCATCGTGGTATTACGTATAATAGCAAAAGACCACCCAGTGCACTTCAGTGGGGGATTAACCCAAGGTTGAGTACCAGGCTGTGATGGGGCTGGGACTTGAATCCGGGCAAGCTGACTCCATGCTTATAAAAGCAAGGCTTTATTACTGCCAACTAAACATACTTAGGGCCCTTCTCTAAGGAGCTCAAAATCCTATGTAGACATTGTTTTTTGGCCAGAAGGAAGAGTAGTTAGGAGTAAGCCATAAACATTACTACAGTCATTAAACAAGTTAGCAATAGAGACAAGACTAGAATTCCTATATTCTTGACTCACCCATAAAGCACTCTGCCATTTCTCATCTCAGTTTTGAGTTGACCCACATTTATTTAACTTGGTGACATGTCTGCAAAAAAAAAAATGTTCTAATGAATCTTTCAGGGTGTTCTGATAGCTGCTCTGTTTTGAAGTGTATCTGATGAATGATTTATCTATTAGATTTATTAAAAACACATCCATTACTCTGAGGCCTTGAGTGGATATTTAAACGAAGAATATGGCATATTCAACCCAGCAGTTACGATTCCACATCAATAGCTAAGGGATGGCCCACTAGGGGATGTCAGATTAAAAAGATGTTCTGAGAAGGTGAGTGAACTTGGCCTCTCTAACTCAAGATGCAGAAACAGAACCACCACAGAAAATAGTCTTGCCTCCATTCCCTATGGCTTAAAACTTCATTTTTTTTTTTTTTTTTTTTTTGCAAAGGCAGGCAACTGGTTCTTCTGCTTGGTTTGACTTACCAAACTCCCCTTACATTTGGACAAAACGCAATTCTCACAGTAGGATGCAAAGACAAGTGCAGTGACCTAATGAATTTAAGAAGGAGAATGGTCAAAAGTACAAAGATCTTTCAAAATCAACACTGGTACACAGATTGGTAATTCCTTCTAGGAAGTCAGCTACAGAAGGGACACTAGAGGACAGAGCGTAAGGGTTCAATTCATTCTCCCTGTCTCTGTTTTTTAATTAAATTTTAGGACATGCCAAAAATATTCTAGGGTTTGGGAGAGAAAAAGGTAAAAGGGTTGTTAAGAGTACAAGATTTTAAGATTCACCTCTGAAAGCTAGGCTAATATATCAACCAGGATTAGTCTGCCAAAAATATGAAAATATAAAAACATCGTAAATTAGTCAGTTGTCCATAGCTATAATCTGTTTGCCTGATGCCAGATGTACTCATGACAGGAAAAACAGTTGGCTTTAAAACAGCTGGAAAATGTTAAGCACTTATATAACACATTTTTAAAAAAAGTATCAAATGGGTTGGTGTCTTATTAGGGTATGCATTTTAAAAGAAGTGGCTATGATTTAACTTGGACCAATGGTAAGTGTTTCCATTTTAGCATTTCAGTGTTCATTTAGGGAACTATAATACCATGTAGTACAAACCCTTTGTTAATTAAATCAGTGCATTCGTTATCTGAAATAAAAGTTTTATTCAGTCACTGTATTTTGATAGACTAGACTATTGTACATGAGTAGGAGATAAAGGATTGAAAAGAGTGTCTTTGGAGGAGAGGAGCTCAGACCTTCTTGCTTGCACATTCCCAGGAGACAGTCAGTTTCCAGTGCCATCAAGATTTCAGAAGGCTGGCAGGGACTGTGAGGCAGCCCTCTATGGTATAACAAATCAGTGCATGAAACAGCTAACCATGTAACTGGTGAGAGGAAAGAATGAAATCATTTCTGCTTAAAATCTGTCTATGTCATCTTTTAATCTATTTAGGGTGATTGGCTCAGCTGGCTTTATGGCAACCCAGCCATGTGTATGGTAAGGACTCTCTAGAAGCCATCATCAAAGTTAGTAAATCCGTTTCTGCTCTCTGCAGGCTCTACTTGCTTAGCCTGATCCGTCCATCTCTCTTACTGCCCAGCAATTAGAGAAAGAGCAGGCAGAACTCTAAGGAGTGATAAGAGAAAGGATGAGACATACTAGGCAGACATGCACATACACAGCAGAGATCTGGAAAAAAATACTAATAGATATTTTCACAGCCTGATATACATCAGCAAGAGGGAAATAAAGACTCATTAAAAAAACACTTACTTTCCCATAACTGCCTATAACTTTGTGCACTGACAGAGTCTTCTAACACAACGTTGTATTTTGGATGCTGTAATAGTCATCAGCATAGACTAATTTTTTTTGATTGAAATATAGTTGATTTACAATGTTATGTTAGTTTCAGGTGTACGGCAAAGTGATTCAGTTATACATACATACATATATATATATATATATATATATTCTTTTTCAGATTCTTTTCCATTGTAGGTTATTGCAAGATATTGATTTTAGTTCCCTGTGCTATATAGTAGGTCCTTGTTGTTTATCTATTTTATATATAGTAGTATCTGTTAATCCCAGACTCCTAATTTATCCCTCCCTCCCTCCTTGCCTTTCCTCTTTGGTAACTGTAAGTTTGTTTGCTATGTGTATGAGTCTATTTCTGTTTTGTAAATAAGTTCATTTGTATCATTTTTTAGATTCCACATATAAATGATGTCATATATTTGCCTTTTCTGACTTACTTAGTGTGATAATCTCTGGGTCCATCCATGTTCCTGCAAATGGCATTATTTCATTATTTTTTATGGTGGAATGATATTCCATTATATACATCTGCCACATCTTCTTTATCCATTCATCTGTTGATGGACATTTAGCTTCCATGTCTTGGCTACTGTAAATAGTACTGCTATGAACATTGGGGTACATGTATCTTTTCTAATTAGAGTTTTATCTGGATATATGCCCAGGAGTGGGATTGCTGATCATATGGTAACTCAGTTTTTAGTTTTTTAAGGAAGCTCCATACCATTCTCCGTAGTGGGTGCACCAATTTACATTCCCACCAATAGTGTAGGAGGGTTCCCTTTTTTCCATACCCTCTCCAGCATTTATTATTTGTAGACTTTTTGATGATAGCTATTCTGGCTCGTGTGAGGTGATACCTTATTATAGTTTTGGTTTGCATTTCTTTAATAATTAGGGATACTGAGTATCTTTTCATGTGCCTGTTGGCCATCTGAAGGAGCATAGACTAATTCTGATACAATCACTAAAACCTAAATTATTCTGAAAAGAGGGCATGGTTAATAAAATCAAGGAAACAATAAAATTGGCCCAAATATATATTTTTAGAAGATTCCAGAACCAAAAGTCAAATATATATTTGTGTACCCCAAGATCAAAACCTTGCTAGCTAAATATTGATGTGAAGGTCTATCACCTAATGGCAAAAATGTCTTAAATTTCAAACCCTGAAAGTGATCCTGTCTATACAGCATCCTGGATTTCTTGCAACCATAGTCTGGATGTATGCGTTGCTACAAAGATCTCTGGGAAATGCTTTTTGGCAGCAGATCTGGAAAATTATGAAAAAATACTCACCAGTGTAAATTGTGTTTAAAAAAATGGTTATGCTACTTCCTGAACATTTAATAGCTATTTGCATTTATTTACACACATAAGTTGCATCACCATACTGATATAAACTGTTTCTGTTAAAATCCTGAGGAAGTGAAAGGGAGAATAAAGGGGGAGAGAAGAATATAGCGGTTTGGTAAGGGTAGAATCAGCAGCCCCTCGCAGGGATGATTTCAGTTTTTCCCACCTCATAAAAGGAAGGGAAATGATTCTTGATTAGAGAGGAGTTATCATATGATCATGTCTTGAACCTTTGCATTGTTTCCCCACTTTTCAACACTTGAGTGAAAAGAGGACAGGGGATAGTGACTCCCCTTCTGAAGTAAGGCAGGCCCAACATTGGGCCAGCTCCAAATCTAGGTCACGGTTAATGTTTCATCCACTGTGTCTTCCGCCTGGAGCTCAAATGCAGTGCTGAAATGCATTAGATTGCAGGTGATTGCTTTTTCTGGACACAGTATGAGAGTGATTTATGAGGGAGGAGACAGAAATGGGTGAGACCTGCAAAACCTAGTGTCCTCATAATGCTTAAGAGTGCCCTGCTTACCCCTGACTAATGTGGCAACAATTCTAAGGAGGCTTTAGTCAATATACTGTAGTACACACGATGCTCCTCACTTTGGCCTGGAATCAAGACCCTTTTGAAAAGTTAGCACATTTCTTCACATGAAAGGAGCCATTCATGTCAGTGGGTGTTTCATAGGTCCCAGGGTCAGAGTGTAGGCTAATGTACTCAATGGTAAGTACCAGTCATCCTTCTTAACTAGGCCAGCATTTGTCCAGTTGAAATGGCTAATATATATACTTCTAGATCCCTTTCTCAAGCTTTTAATGACTGCAAAACCCTCCCCCAAATATGATATTTGTTTCCTATTTTCTCAGTGCTAAAAAATGGGCAGCTTTTCTTTTTCTTCTTATACTGATGTGAGAGCTTGGCTTTTGACAATTTAAACTCTGTACGAAACCCTAGAATTTGGAACCGTTGTCTTTATTCACTTATTGAGGAACAAAGCCCCTTTCCAAAATAAATAGGCTTGAGATCTAGACTGTGGAAGCTGGAAGGAGTAGAGTTAGGCATAGAAGCGCTGTATTTTGAAGACGCTCACTGTGAAAATAGTGCAGAGGTACAGAGAGGCTACAGCTATTGCTTGTAAGGATAACTCAGGTAGTGGATATTGTTATGGGCTGAATTGTGTTCCCCCAAAATTCATATGTCGAAGCCCTAACCTCCAGTACCTTATAATGTGACTGGATTTGGAGACAGGACCTTTAAAGAGGTACTTAAGGTAAAAGAAAGTTACATGGGTGAGCCCTAATCCAGTATGACTGGTGAATTTATAATAAGAGGTGATTATGACGCAAGCAACACAGACTGAGGGGTGATTATGTGAGGAGGTGAGAAGGTGGCTATCTGCAAGCCATGGACAGAGGCCTCAGAAGAAAGCAACCTGCTGACACCTTGATCTTGGACTTCTAGCCTCCAGAACTGTAAGAAAACAAATTTCTTGTGCTTAAGGCACCCAGTCTGTGGTATTTTGTTATGGCAGCCCTAGAAGACTAATACAGATTTGAAAGTGCTTGTAATTGATAGAGTATTATACACATGCCAGTTGTCATCATCATTATTATGGAGAACATTCTAAAAATAAAAGGGAGGGAGAAGGGGTATCATGGAGGAGCCAGGGAGTGGAAACCAGCCTGGACACACAAAAGCAACACATATCAATAAACGTGTATTGAATGCTGACTATGTGTTAGGTGTACCAAGGTGAATAAGAGATGTGTTCTGACTCCTAGCACATGTCAACATGATAAAGAAGTTACGGAAAGAACTAGAGACGCTCAGGGAGAAGGCAATTACTTCTGCTTGTTGGGTGTGGTGAGTGGAGGTTGGGGAGAGGAGAGTTTTCAGAATTTTCATAAAAAGAGAGTGGTATTTTGTGAAGCAGATGACATGGGGACAGAGGAGGAAAGGCGTCATGGGCACTCATACATGAAGGTATGCCATGTCACTGGGAAAAAGCACACAGTGTGATAGCAGGACAGAAAACACATGGGAGAATTCTGGGAACTAAGACCTGAAAACTAGGTTAGCATCGACTTGTAGAGGGCCTTGAATGCTGTGTGAAGGGACTTGGATGCTCTCATTAGGCAATAAAGTAGGAAAATATATTGTTTTTATTATCTCAATATTTCTTTAGTTTCTGCCCTTATGTTTTCTTCACTTTCATTGCACATCTTTACTCAGACTTCAAGTGCCTTCTCTATCCCAGTTCACCAGGTTCCATCAGCCAAACAGCTCCTTAAAAGCCATCTTTCATAGAGGCTTAAGTGATTTTCCATTGACCCCCACCCTTGAAAAGTGTGGTGATAGCCACACTTGTGGCTGAAAAGTGATAGCCTTGATGTCCGAGACCCTGTGCAAGTTTGGTCACCAATTTGATGGATTTTTTTAGGGCATGTTAGTTTTGCAATTTGCTAATAACAGTCACTCACAGGGATCAACCAAAATATTTTGGGATCTCAAAAAACATTGATTGACTAGGTGAGCAAAATGTGTCTAAAACTTGATGTATACCCCATTCTCTGGCCTGGGCATATCCTCTCTGTCTCTCTTTCTCTTTGTATCTGAATTAAAATAACATCTATCAATTATGGAATATGGCCAAACAGTTAAAGACAAGTTATGAGATTAATTGGAAATTCATGCCATTCCTTGGAGAAGTTTCAGGAGGAATCTTTATTGATTCATGCTTATATATCACAGGGAAAAATGAAATCACATTCACTTTGTTCAAAATAAACCTTCTCACATATATGCAAATAGATATGCAGAACCTTTTGACTGTGATAGGGATACTGAAGGACACTGCAGAACATGTACCCACACAATTAGGTGGTAGAAGAATAGGCTAATGTCTAAAAAGACAGAAATAGTCTTTTATCACTACATTTTCTGCTCCTGTGTACCAACTTGTAAATTAGAAGTAAATGTACATGCCTCTCTAGCTCTATTTTCAGCACACTAATAAAAAACTTTCATTTTGACCAAGAGTTAGTTTTCATGTTCTTAGAATTTACTCTTCTAACAGAATTTTAAAATCCATTATATAATTTTAATTATAGAAAGGCCATTCTTGCAGAAGCAGTATAAACGAAGTGGTTAAGAATGAGAGCTCTGGTGTCAGATCACCCTGGTTCAAGTCCTGGTTCTTCAGTTTGCGGTGACCATGTCCTAGTCATTTTTATCTCTTTGCACCATAGAGGATCACTGTGAGGATTAAATGAAATAATGCAGGTAAAATGCATGCTTAGCACAGTAGTGGATGCAAGTAATAATCTGCTATATAGAAAAGAACATTCTCTGCTAAATACTGGGCCTCAAAAGTGCGTTGATAGGGAAGCCATACAGAATGCAAATACAACTGTCACCTACAAGTACAAACTCTCTGGTCAGTGGACAAGAAATGATAATGATGATGCAATTGGTAAACCATAATACCAGAAAAATCAGTCCCTTTACAAGTTTTAACCAGTGGTTCAGAAGAAGCTGGATTTACACAGCTCTAGCAGGAAGCTAAAAGTTCAGAGAGTTTGTGCTGATAGAGAATAGTTTTGAAATCTTGATACCTAGGTAGAAAAGGTCATTTTGGGTCTTATTGCTTAACAAAAGCCCTGTGGATTGCAGTATTAAAATCCTTAGGACAGCTGTGCCTCAGTGAGACAAAGACATTTCAGAATGGTGCTGAGAACAGTTAGTGTGAAGAGCTTGCTCCTCAAGCAGAGTGGTGGAGTTCTTGTTTGGTGGCCTAAGTGCTAAGCCACATGGATAAGTTCTCTGTGTAAATGGGTCACAGGTACCAGAACCAGCGTGGGTGCCATCTTGTCCATCTCTGCCTCCAACAGTGTCTGGAACTCTAAAATGCAAAAACAGAAAAATGATGCGTTTTCACTGTTGACCTTGCACAGACCAGGTGCACAGTCAATAGTTGTTGAATACATTTATCTACAACTGCAAAGTCAATTTCTTTGGGGTTAGGACAGGGATAAAGACTCTTGTATCTTGTACTGGCCTGACACCCAGCACCCACTGTGTCTGGTTCTTTGGTGTGTCTTGCCTGAGGAGTTCTCCATTATCATACCAAGTGGAACCAGTGTTAAAATATTTACCAGGTCTCCAACTTTTCTGCTTTTTCATCTTAACAGAAATTCTACCTGTAACATGATTGAAATGAAAATGTCTTTTCCTAGATCTGAAAATTATGTTCAGGTTAAAGTTATTTAAAATTAGAAAAGGAATATAACCCAAAAGAAACATTTAAGACAAAATGTAACGATGATAAAACCAGCAATATTAGAAGGCATTTTCAATTAATTTGATGATGTTAATCATGGGAGTGAAGCATGAGATATTATACATTATAAATATGGGATTGGAAGAAATATTAAGTACACATTTTTTTTTATACAGCAGGTTCTTATTTGTCATCAATTTTATACACATCAGTGTATACATGTCAATCCCAATCGCCCAATTCATCACACCACCACCCCTACCACCACCACTTCCCCCCGCTTGGTGTCCATACGTTTGTTCTCTACGTCTGTGTCTTAATTTCTGCCCTGCAAACCGGTTCATCTGTACCATTTTTCTAGGCTCCACATATATGCGTTAATATATGATGTTTGTTTTTCTCTTTCTGACTTACTTCACTCTGTATGACAGTCTCTAGATCCATCCACATCTCAATGAATGACCCAATTTCATTCCTTTTTATGGCTGAGTAATAGTCATTGTATATATGTACCACATCTTCTTTATCCATTCATCTGTTGATGGGCATTTAGGTTGCTTCCATGACCTGGCTATTGTAAATAGTGCTGCAATGAACATTGGGGTGCATGTGTCTTTTTGAATTGTGGTTTTCTCTGGGTATATGCCCAGTAGTGGGATTGCTGGATCATATGGTAATTCTACTTTTAGTTTTTTAAGGAACCTCCATCATACTGCTCTCCATAGTGGCTGTATCAATTTACATTCCCACCAACAGTGCAAGAGGGTTCCCTTTTCTCCACGCCTTCTCCAGCATTTGTTGTTTGTAGATTTTCTGATGAAGCCCATTCTAACTGGTGAGGTGATACCTCATTGTAGTTTTGATTTGCATTTCTCTAATGACTAGTGATGTTGAGCATCCTTTCATGTGTTTGTTGGCAGTCTGTATATCTTCTTTGGAGAAATGTCTATTTAGGTCTTCTGCCCATTTTTGGATTGGGTTGTCTGTTTTTTTGTTATTGAGCTGCATGAGCTGCTTATAAATTTTTAGAGATTAATCCTTTGTCAGTTGCTTCATTTGCAAATATTTTCTCCCATTCTGAGGGTTGTCTTTTGATCTTGTTTATGGTTTCCTTTGCTGTGCAAAAGCTTTTAAGTTTCATTAGGTCCCATTTGCTTATTTTTGTTTTTATTTCCATTACTCTAGGAGGTGGATCAAAAAAGGCCTTGCTGTGATTTATATCAAAGAGTGTTCTTCCTATGTTTTCCTCTAAGAGTTTTATAGTGTCCGTTCTCTAATTTAGGTCTCTAATCCATTTTGAGTTTATGTTTGTGTATGGTGTTAGGGAGTGTTCGAATTTCATTCTTTTACATGTAGCTGTCCAGTATTCCCAGCATCATTTATTGAAGAGACTGTCTTTTCTCCATTGTATATCCTTGCATCCTTTGTCATAGATTAGTTGACCTTAGGTGCGTGGGTTTATCTCTGGGCTTTCTATCCTGTTCCATTGATCTATGTTTCTGTTTTTGTGCCAGTACCATATTGTCGTGATTACTGTAGTTTTGTAGTATAGTCTGAAGTCAGGCAGTCTGATTCGTCCAGCTCCATTTTTTTCCCTCAAGACTGCTTTGGCTATTCTGGGTCTTTTGTGTCTCCATACGAATTTTAAGATTTTTTGTTCTAGTTCCTTAAAAAATGACATTGGTAATTGGATAGGGATTGCATTGAATCTGTAGATTGCTTTGGGTAGTAGAGTCATTTTCACAATATTGATTCTTCCAATCCAAGAACATGGCATATCTCTCCATCTGTTGGTATCATCTTTAATTTCTTTCATCAGTGTCTTATAGTTTTCTGCATACAAGTCTTTTGTCTCCCTAGGTAGGTTTATCCCTAGGTATTTTATTCTTTTTGTTGCAATGGTAAATGGGAGTGTTTCCTTAATTTCTCTTTCAGATTTTTCATTATTAGTGTGTAAGAATGCAAGAGATTTCTGTGCCTTAATTCTGTATCCTGCAACCTTACCAAATTCATTGATTAGCTCTAGCAGTTTTCTGGTAGCATCTTTAGGATTCTCTATGTATAGTATCATATGATCTGCAGACAGTGACAGTTTTACTTCTTCTTTTCCAATTTGTATTCCTTTTATTTCTTTTTCTTCTCTGATTGCCGTGGCTAGGACTTCCAAAACTATGTTGAATGATAGCGGTGAGAGTGGACATCCTTGCCTTGTTGCTGATCTTAGAGGAAATGCTTTCAGTTTTTCACCATTGAGAATGATGTTTGCTGTGGGTTTGTGGTATATGGCCTTTATTATGTTGAGGTAGGTTCCCTCTGTGCCCACTTTCTGGAGAGTTTTTATCATAAAAGGGTGTTGAATTTTGTCAAAAGCTTTTTCTGCATCTATTGAGATGATCATATGGTTTTTATTCTTTAATTTGTTAATAAGGTGTATCACACTGATTGATTTGCATATATTAAGGAATCCTTGCATCCCTGGGATAAATCCCACTTGATCATGGTGTGTGATCCTTTTAATGTGTTGTTGGATTCTGTTTGCTAGTATTTTGTTGAGGATTTTTGCATCTATATTAATCAATGATATTGGTCTGTAATTTTCTTTTTTTGTAGTATCTTTGTATGGTTTTGGTATCAGGGTGATCGTGACCTCATAGAATGAGTTTGGGAGTGTTCCTTCCTCTGCAATTTTTTGGAAGAGTTTGAGAAGTATGGGTGTTAGCGCTTCTCTAAATGTTTGATAGAATTCACCTGTGAAGCCATCTGGTCCTGGGCTTTTGTTTGTTGGAAGATTTTTAATCACAGTGTCAATTTCATTACTTGTGATTGGTCTGTTCATATTTTCTGTTTCTTCCTGGTTCAGTCTTGGAAGGTTGTGCTTTTCTAAGAATTTGTCCATTTCTTCCAGGTTGTCCATTTTATTGGCATCGAGTTGCCTGTAGTAGTCTCTTAGGATGATATGTATTTCTGCAGTGTAACAACTTCTTTTTCATTTCTAATTTTATTGACTTGAGTTCTCTCCCTCTTTTTCTTGATGAGTCTGGCTAATGATTTATCAATTTTGTTTATCTTCTCAAAGAACCAGCTTTTAGTTTTATTGATCTTTGCTGTTGTTTTCTTTGTTTCTATTTCATTTATTTCTGCTCTGATCTTCATGATTTCTTTCCTTCTGCTAACTTTGGGTTTTGTTTATTCTTCTTTCTCTAGTTCCTTTAGGTGTAAGGTTAGATTGTTTATTTGAGATTTTTCTTGTTTCTTGAGGTAGGCTTGTATAGCTATAAACTTCCCTCTTAGAACTGCTTTTGCTGCATCCCATAGGTTTTGGATTGTCGTGTTTTCATTGTCATTTGTCTCTAGGTATTTTTTGATTTCCTCTTTGATTTCTTCAGTGATCTCTTGGTTGTTTAGTAACGTAGTGTTTAGCCTCCACGTATTTGTGTTTTTTACATTTTTTTCCCCTGTAATTCAATTCTAATCTCATAGCGTTGTGGTCAGAAAAGATGCTTGATATGATTTCAATTTTTGTGTGTGTGTGTGGTACGCGGGCCTCTCACTGCTGTGGCCTCTCCCGTTGCGGAGCACAGGCTCCGGACGCACAGGGTCAGCAGCCATGGCTCACGGGCCTAGCCGCTCCGTGGCGTGTGGGATCTTCCTGGACCGGGGCACGAACCCGCATCCCCTGCATCGGCAGGTGGACTCTCAACCACTGCGCCACCAGGGAAGCCCTGATTTCAATTTTCTTAAATTTACTGAGGCTTGATTTGTGACCCATGATGTGATCTATTCTGGAAAATGTTCCATGCGCACTTGAGAAGAAAGTGTAATCTGCTGTGTTTAGGTGGAATGTGCTATAAATATCAATTAAATCTATCTGGTCTATTGTGTCATTTAAAGCTTCTGTTTCCTTGTTTATCTTCATTTTGGATGATCTGTCCATTGGTGTAAGTGAGGTGTTAAAGTCTCCCACTATTACTGTGTTACTGTCGATTTCCTCTTTTACAGCTGTTATCAGTTGCCTTATGTATTGAGGTGCTCCTGTGTTGGGTGCATATATATTTATAACTGTTATATCTTCTTCTTGGATTGATCCCTTGATCATTATGTAGTGTCCTTCCTTGTCTCTTGTAACATTCTTTATTTTAAAGTCTATTTTATCTGATATGAGTATTGCTACTCCAGCTTTCTTTTGACTTCCATTTGCATGGAATATGTTTTTCCATCCCCTCACTTTCAGTCTGTATGTGTCCCTAGGTCTGAAGTGGGTCTCTTGTAGACAGCATATATATGGGTCTTGTTTTGTATCCATTCAGCAAGCTTCTGTCTTTTGGTTGGAGCATTTAATCCATTGACATTTAAGGTAATTATCGATATGTGTTCCTATGACCATTTTCTTAATTGTTTTGGGTTAGTTTTTGTAGGTCTTTTTCTTCTCTTCTGTTTCCCACTTAGAGAAGTTCCTTTAGCATTTGTTGTAGAACTGGTTTGGTAGTGCTGAATTCTCTTAGCTTTTGCTTGTCTGTAAAGCTTTTGATTTCTCCATCGAATCTGAGTGAGATCCTTGCCGGGTAGAGTAATCTTGGTTGTAGGTTCTTCCCTTTCATCACTTTAAGTATATCATGCCACTCCCTTCTGGCTTGTAGAGTTTCTGCTGAGAAATCAGCTGTTAACTTTATGGGAGTTCCCTTGTATGTTATTTGTTGTTTTTCCCTTGCTGCTTTCAATAATTTTTCTTTGTTTTTAATTTTTGCCAATTTGATTACTGTGTGTCTTGGCATGTTTCTCCTTGGGTTTATCCTGTATGGGACTCGCTGCTCTTCCTGGACTTGGGTGGCTATTTCCTTTCCCATGTTAGGGACGTTTTCGACTATAATCTATTCAAATATTTTCTCTGGTCCTTTCTCTCTCTCTTCTCCTTCTGGGACCCCTATAATGCGAATGTTGTTGTGTTTAATGTTGTCCCAGGGGTCTCTTAGGTTGTCTTCATTTCTTTTCATTCTTTTTTCTTTATTCTATTCTGCAGCAGTGAATTCCACCTTTCTGTCTTCCAGGTCACTTTTCTGTTCTGCCTCAGTTATTCTGCTATTGATTCCTTCTAGTGTAGTTTTCATTTCAGTTATTGTATTGTTCATCTCTGTTTGTTTGTTCTTTAATTCTTCTAGGTCTTTGTTAAACATTTCTTGCATCTTCTTGATCTTTGCCTCCATTCTGTTTCCGAGGTCCTGGATCATCTTCACTATCATTATTCTGAATTCTTTTTCTGTAAGGTTGCCTATCTCCACTTCATTTAGTTGTTTTTCTGGGGTTGTATCTTGTTCCTTCATCTGGTACATAGCCATCTGCCTTTTCATCTTGTCTGTCTTTCTGTGAATGTGGTTTTCTTCCACAGGCTGCAGGATTGTAGCTCTTCTTGCTTCTGCTGTCTGCCTTCTGGTGGATGAGGCTATCTAAGAGGCTTGTGCAAGTTTCCTGATGGGAGGGACTGGTGTTGGGTAGAGCTGGGTGTTGCTCTGGTGGGCAGAGCTCAGTAAAACTTTAATCCGCTTGACTGTTGATGGGTGGGGCTGGGTTCCCTCCCTGTTGGTTGTTTGGCCTGAGGCAACCCAACACTGGAGCCTACCTGGGCTCTTTGGTGGGGCTAATGGCAGACTCTGGGAGGGCTCATGCCAAGGAGTACTTCCCAGAACTTCTGCTGCCAGTGTCCTTGTCCCCATGGTGAACCACAGCCACCCCCCGCCTCTGCAGGAGACCCTCCCAACACTAGCAGGTAGGTCTGTTTCAGTCTCCCCTGGGTTCACTGCTCCTTCCCCTGGGTCCCGATGCACACACTACTTTGTGTGTGCCATCCAAGAGTGGAGTCTCTGTTTCCCCCAGTCCTGTCGAAGTCCTGCAATCAAATCTCACTTGCCTTCAAAGTCTGATTGTCTAGGAATTCTTCCTTCCGTTGCCAGACCCCTAGGTTGGGAAGCCTGACGTGGTGCTCAGGACCTTCACTCCAGTGGGTGGACTTCTGTGGTATAAGTGTTCTCCAGTCTGTGAGTCACCCACCCAGCAGTTATGGGATTTGATCTTGCTGTGATTGCGCCCCTCCTACTCTCTCATTGTGGCTTCTCCTTTGTCTTTGGATGTGGGGTATCTTTTTTGGTGAGTTCCAGTGTCTTCCTGTCGATGATTGTCCAGCAGCTAGTTGTGATCCTGGTGTTCTCACAGGAGCGAGTGAGAGCATGTCCTTCTACTCCGCCATCTTGGTTCCAATCCCCTAAGTATACATTTTTATTAATAAATAGTAAAAGCAAAAGAAGAAAACAAAAATCTTTTCTAATATCATCCAACTTCTTGGTAAATAAAAATTTCTCATATGGCAGAATTTCCTCTCTAAACTGAGAAATTCCTCTCTAAACTGAGAAATTCTCTTGTAACTGAAAGTGTCACGAAGTTGCCACATTAGACTAATGACCTTTAGTTATAATCGGAATAATTGAATTTTAAATTGTCAAGAAAATGGAACTGAAATTCATAAAATTTGCCAAGAGAATAGCTCTTTGATATGCATTTGACAATCTGAAAAATACGGCAGCTTAAAAAAAAAATGAATCTGCTATTGCATTATCCAAGTGCAAAGCAAGCACTTGAATATTCTTTTTAAAAGCATTTCCCCCATCATGATCTCAGGATTGCTTTAAGTCTTCTTTAAGAAACATTTTATCAGTGAAATTTTTTACATGAATCCTGTACCCAATGTAAGAATCATTTATAGCTAACTTCTTATTGTAATCACATTTAATGATATACTCACAATGATGCCCAATCTCCAATCACGCAGAGTATGGAAGAAATAAGAAAATTATTTAACTGGATAAAAATTGTAATGCATAGGAATGAAATATTTTGAATTTCTGTGGGTTAAGAAGACTATCCATTCCTGAATTTATTCCACATTGAAAATTGTTGACACTAGAGGTGAGTATTGACAGAAGTAGGGCTGATCAATGTTGAACCTTAAGGGTCAAAGGACTTCATGTTTGGTGTAATAAGCAACTTAGTTTAGGTATTGCAGTATTTCCATAAAGTAACAGTTATTAAGGGTCAGGCAAGGTTTCTATTATAAACTCTATTTCAAGGGAGGCTTCAGGCAAGGTTTCTATTATAAACTCTATTTCAAGGGAGGCTTGGGGAGGCATAGTTCCAGAGTCTCCGAAGGCATGTGATAGTATGATTGAAGCAGGATGATAGTTTGGAAATAAAGAGAAAGTGAGTCATTATACTCAAAGTTGAGGAAGTATTAATATTTCCATTCTCCAGATTCAAAACCCATCTTTTCTTAGCACAGACTTTTTATGAAATCTTTAAACCCAGGAAGCTTTAGATGAGAGGTAAATCTCTTTTGAGTTTTTAAGTAGCTTGAAATCTTTACTTTTGAAAATTATCTAGCACATTCAAGCAGGCTATAAATTATAAATACAACCAGAGGGAGCTGTGTATCTGTTCAACAAGATACAGTTCAATGAAATCTCAGAAACGCCCTCTACACTTTCCACTTAGTTGTGTGTAGAGCATTAGTAGCACATGGAAATCATTAGTTTTTACTCAAACATACTTGATCATGTTGCTTACTGAGTTGCTTAAGGTTGGTTTTCCAGCATACCTGACTTTTTATATAACTAAGAAATTGTGTTTTAATTATTTACTTTAAAATTTGTATTGAACACATTGTGACTTAAACTTGAAAAAAGCAAACAATAAAGTAAATATATACCAGTTATTTTATAATAATAAAATAATGATGAAATAGATAATTACTTAGAAATATATATTGCTTGGCCTAGAATTTAACAACATAATTTTAAAAAATGATAATTAGGGAATAAATCAACATGAACATTTTACAGTTAACATGAAAATGTTTAAGACTATGGAATTTGGGTTTGAAAGAAAGGATGGCATATCTGAACAGAGGAGGAGGGGCTGAAGCATTAACTCAGGTACTTTCTACCTATACTGAGCTCCATATAAACACAACTTCTGAATCTTCAAGTCCTTCTTAGGCAGACACTAAGTGGTCTGTCCCCTTGTGACCTTTCTTCTAGAATTCAGAATGTATAGATACGTTCAAACAACAGAAGTGGGCATTGATCAGTCAAGGAAGACGCCATGCACTTTCAGTTTCCATTACATTAAACAAAATACTCATTAGTGCTTGGCACCTTTCCAAGCAGACACAATCTAGGTGTCCACTGAGGCCTCATTGTGCAGTGAAGTTTAAGAAAACCTTCCATACATCAGCTAGGGACAATTAAGGGGTGGATAAAACTACTCCAGGGTAAGAAGGCTGGAATTACTGGAAACAAACACACATAGAATATCAGCTGTCAACTAGAAAAATTATCTCTGTCTTTAAGATCAGTTAGATATTTAAGGAGAGAAAGACTAAAGATCCCTGTGCTTAATCATCATTACCCTCCTTTAAGAAACTGCAATATGCCTTACTCTGGTAGTATTCAGTCATATTAAAACAAAATCACATCTAGGTATGTGGTAGAAAAAATAATCTGGAAACCTGTCATCACAACATAATTATTCCTATAATTTACCCAACAAGAAAAACTAAGTGCTGGTATTCCTAAGAGGTCATAATAGTGTAAGTTTACTCTGAAATCCACATTCATTAAAACTATTGAAATATGTTTTATGGCTAAACATCCACTGCCACATCCAAAACAGCTTCTAGAAAATACTAGAGAGCAACTACTTGCGTGCAGGTCAGACGTACAAAAGTATTTTCCCAAGTGTTTCCTTTCCTCCCTCCCTTTCTCCCATCCCTTTCTCCCATCCCTTTCTCCCATCCCTTTCTCCCTCCCTCCCTCCCTCCTTTCACCCAGCAAGCATTTATTAAGTACTATCTGCCAGGCACTGGGCCAAGTGCTGGGGCTACAACAGTGAGTAAGACAGACAAGGCTTAGGTATACATGAAGTTACAGGCTAGCACATGAGGCAAAAGGTTTTATAAAATCTCTGTTGCTTTCAGTATTAAAACAACGCTGTTTGAGAAATCTTCATGCAAGACCAGTACTTCAAAAATTTTTGAAGACCAAACTTCAAAATTCATTCATGTTACCTATTCTTCACCCTCTGGTAGGGAAATGGGAAGAAAAGCTTTTCATGGCAAAATTTCTCTTATTTTAAAGAGACATTTATCTTTCTACTTGGGCTGATACAGTAGAATCTACCAGAAAGTTGTAGGAAAAAGTGTTAAACATAAACTCTTTCTCAAAAGGATGCTGTGTTATCTAGCCACGAGGAATGTATGAAAGAATAGGCAAAAGGAAAGAATATATCCTAAACATGGCACATGAGAACCTCCTTGAGTTTGCCACAATGTACTCTCCCAGCTTTTTAACTCAAAGACACTATTCTATCAGTACTCAACACAGATCTTTAAATTCCAGAGCTAATAATGCTTCCCAGCTACAGCTGGATGCATCTGACAAGCAGCATGTAGTAGGAAACCTCACAGGGGATAAGGTTCCTAACAGTCAACTAAGAGTTCAAATCCCCTAAGAGGTGCCCCTGGTGTGCAGAGCACTTAACCCTTCGACCAGTACCAACATGACTATTCACAAATTATTGATGTCCCTAAATCCCTGGCAGATTGCAGACAGTTCTTGTATCCAGTGAAGCCCAAGCATATGGCCACTAATGGGACGGATTAAAAAAAACACACATACACATTCATTCTTTGCTACATGAATATAAAGCCACTGAAATGCTAGAAGGTGATTGAACTGGATGGAACACTGTTAAATACATGCTTAGCCTCATGTTATGGATCATTTCCATTGACATCTATCTGTATCCTTGGTACCGTTTAATTAAAGCTGTCTGGAACAAGTCTGCCCTCTAAATGATCGGCAGAGCAATGACAAGGTGAAACACGAGGAGGCTTGAGGCCTTTTTTGTAAAGCATTCAGATGACTGTCTCTGTGGTTAAGGACAGCAGCAGGGAAGAAATTCGTTTTCAAAATTAGCTAGCCATTAGGCTTTTCTGTAAGAGAAGGCAAGGCTCCTTCTGATGTTATCTTAGAACACCAGAAACCAAGTCAGGTATACCAGACCTTAAAAACTCAAACTGAGCCATATTCTGGTCCAAAATAGATATCCTTTTTTTTTTTTTTTGGTTCTAAAGCAGTAAATATAACAGCAAACTTTCTTATTTGTAGTTACTTTGCAAAATATAACCCCAAAATGGAACAATTTTGCCTAAAATAGTCCCTTTCTTCAGATAGTTTTGCAACTAGATGGCAGGAACACCATCTATTTAATTTGGTTTTACAGCATATAGAATACTAGCATGGCAAGTATAGCTTCAAACAAGATATTTCTTGAATAGCCTTCATGTTTCCAGCACTGTTAAGGTTCTGGGGAAACAGTAAACAAAATATGGATCCAGGGTGTAAGAAATGTGGAACATACTTAAAAGATTGAATCTTAAATTAGCTAATTATACCTACTTCTTTTCTATAGTACTTTCTCTCCCCTTTATTATGATTTCATTTAAAGAGTTATAAATTATATTTGTTCTTCAATACCAGAATTATACTTTATAAAAGTGTCCAAAGGACTGTGACATGTTTAAAATTTTCATTCATTGGCTTCTCCACGCAAATCTATCTGTCCTGATGTGGGCTTATCGTCTTCATTTAATATTTATTTGGTATCTACTTCATATATGACACTGAATTATACCCTGCATCCTCCTTCCCCCACCCCCACCTCAAATGACTTTGTCTCTCTCCGTCTGTTATAACATGTTTGTCCAGGCTGGCAAAAGGTAATAGTAGCACTAAACAGAAAAGCGCTCCTAAATTCACTTAGGATGATGTAGGAGTGCAGGTCATCCTAGCCCTGATGTCCTGATAACAGGAATTAGTCAGACCTAGAAGATATTATATTGAAGCAAATAGGTCATAAGTTAAAGCCTATTAAGTAGGACAACACTTATTGACACTGTTCTGGGAACTCTGGGGAGCAGGAAACAAAGCACAGCCATCCTCAACAAACTCAAAAATTGGGAAGATGTACACACTGAAAGTCACAAGGAATGATGGTGTCAGATAAGCAAAAATTGGAGACTATAGGGCAGGCAAAAGCGCCTAGCTGAATCCAGTTGTCCAGCTGTCCTCATTGAAGGCACCAGACATGTGCATGAAGCTGCCTTGAGCCCTCCAGACAAGCCAGCTACCAGATAAATTCCAATGAGTAACTCTTGCTAATGCCACATGCAGCAGAACAATTGCTCAGCAGAATCTTGCCCAAATATTTGATTCACAGAATCAAGAAATATAAAACAGTGATGGTTGTTGTTTTAAATCACTAAGTTTTGGAGTATTCTGTTATGTGGCAATATATAACTAGAATGGAAGCTGTGCCATAAAATGAATATGTCATGGGCTTCCCTGGTGGTGCAGTGGTTAAGAATCCGCCTGTCAATGCAGGGGACACGGGTTCAAGCCCTGGTCCAGGAAGATCCCACATGTTGCAGAGCAACTAAGCCCGTGCGCCACAACTACTGAGCCTACGTTCTAGAGCCCGCGAGCCACAACTACTGATCCCACATGCTACAACTACTGAAGCCCACGCGCATAGAGCCTGTGCTCTGCAACAAGAGAAGCCACTGCAATGAGAAGCCTGCGCACCGCAATGAAGAGTAGCCCTTGCTCTCCGCAACTAGAGAAAGCCCGCCTGCAGCAACGCAGCCAAAAAAAGTCCCAAAGCAGCCAAAAAAATAAAATAAAAAAAAAAAAAAAAAAAAATGAATGTGTCATGATAAGCCCCCAACTTAGAGTTATAGTAGTAGGAACTGAAGAGAGGCACATGTTTTGGGGAAAAGATCCTAAGTTTTCCTTTGTGTTTATAACAGGTTGAGAAATTTTTTCTGTAAAGGACTTTGTGGGCTGTATGATCTCTGTTACTCAACTGTGTCATTGTAGGGCAAAAGAAGCCATAGACAATATGTAAATGAATTTGGGTAGCTGAGTTTCAAGAAAACTTTATTTACAAAAACAGGCTGCTGGCCAAAGTTGGCCATAGGTCATAGATTGCTTTCCCCTGGTTTATAATGTTTGAGATACTGAGGAAAATTTAACCGGAAATATGCTATATGTAGATGATACACAGGAATGGGGCTTTGTGACAAGTCAGGGCTGGAGATATGGATTAGAGAATAGATAAATATTTTTGAAGAGAGCCTAGGATACTACCGTTGTATCTTCTTAAGGATGCTTTTACTTTGTTATTTCTTTTAAATGATATTAGTTAGGATAGTTGGTAAACACATTAGTGGGCTGAGGCATTACTTGAATCTTTAAGTGGTACCACTGAACCAGGGAATTTATAATCTGGAGACATCAGAGGACAAAATCAAATAGATTTTCAGATATATTAATAGTGGTCCTGGGTCCACTGTCAATGGTTTTCAAATTTGTGAAATTTCAACCCAATGTATTTTATGAGTAAATTGGACTATTCTAGAACCATTTTTTCTAAGTGTGGCCAATATCATTCTAATTTTTATCACATTCATGATTTATTTGAACAGTATGAGTTTGGCAATACTTCTTGCTCATATTTGAAAAGCATCTATAACATTAATGTCCCAAGTATTTATATCCCAAACTATCTAGAAAAGCCAATGGTTATATTCCATAATTTATGATATATTGAAGGCATTTTATCATGCTATTTACTGTTACGTCATGGGAAAAGAGTGTGACCTTTGAAGAAATAAAGCAAGCAGTTTTTTAGTTCTCCTGCATATCTGCTAAGTTTATGGATATTTATTTTAGGCTTTATAAAAATTCTATCAGGCAGCTAAACAGTTTAGACTCACACAGCATGTCAATTCTATTTAACAAGGGCTCTTTACCCTTTCACCTATTGCCCTGCGTGTGCTTGGTTCAGTGGTGCAACTATTCAGAACAAATACCAATGGTCTGCTTAAAATCCTTAATATAAGGAATGCAGGCTTGCTAGAGGGTTCTGGTGAATATTCAAAGGGGTTTTTATCCACTTAAGGCAAAGAATGGTTTGAACAGTTCTGTTTTTGGCCACAAAAAGAGCACCCTGGTTAAGAGGTGAAGGCTTCTTGTGGTTCCCGCATTTGATAAAGTACAGACCTTGCTGCCTTCCCTCATAGACCTGTGACCTCAAGCTCTGGCCTTTAGACGTTTTTCCTCCTCTAGAGAGAAATGATTAGTAGGGTCCTTCTATTAGATATGTTAGCAGTTTGTGCTAAAAAGAGGATTTTAATAATATTGAATTGCAAAGAACCATGAGGCAAGGCTTTACTCTAGATACTAAGACAAACCAAGTTTAAGTTGGTGCCATAGCTCCTATGAAGGGCCATCTGTTTAGCTCTAATAGTATTTTCTTTTTCTTTTTTTTTCTTTCACCTTTGTAGCTTGGTTTCAAATCCTGTCTGGAACACCTGCTCAATGTGAAATGAGATTGGTGGGTCTCAGTCCATTTGTGGCTGGCTGAAATTTTCCATCTTCTTTTCCAGAAAAATGGTCCATAAGGAAATGAAGTGAAAAGAGTTAGATGTCACACGTGCATTCACGTGTAGGTGTACTAGAGGCCTAGATAATCTTCCTGTGTGAAAAGTACAATATAAATTCAGCACTGGTTCATTGGTTCATCCACTTTGCCTCTCAGCAGCTCTCTAACACCTGAGGTCTCCTGTCTCCTAAAGATGATGCAACTTTAGGGACATCTTTTTACTATTCTAAGCCACTGCATGATTTGAGCTGAGATTGTAACGTTGCTTGAAATTGGCTGTGATTTGCTGCTTCATTTAAACAGGGATGGTGTATGAAAGTGGTATAGAGGTACATGTTATGAGCTTTTTTACATTATGTGAATAGATCTAAAGTCTCCATAAACAACAATGAAAGAATTTTCATAGTTTATGAGTAAACAGATTCGATGCCTTCAGACCATACATTACTCAAGAGAGAAAGTAGAACACCGTAAGTTATTATAACCCAAGGCAATATTGCCTTAAGGTGGTATGAATTTTGATTTCAAAAGTCAGTAGTGTCTTTTCCATATAAATTTAAAGCCATCAAAAATTTCACTGAACTTACTAAATACACAATTAGTTTCTTGTTACAGATAATTTCTATTGATTCAAATCTGGTTAGTCAGCATGGATTAATCAAAATCGTCAGGGATTGATATCTGGGTGGCTCAAGGGATCAGTTCCTGGGCTACAAGCCTTTCACCCCCACGTCACTGTTTCTAATACTTAGAGGAGTTTTGAGAGGCCTGTTTGACAGTTGGTGTAAAACAAACCAGTACTTTGAACTAAGTCCTTCACATAGACTCATTGTCTCTTACGTTCAAAGACACTATCATGCTTGTCTGAGGGTATATGTAAGGTGAAAAATTATTGCATTATCAGCAGTGCTAGTTATTATTCATAGATATGTTAATATTTATAGTCTCCTATGGTAAACAACAATGGTTGCTATCTTCAAGGCCTGCTGTATCCAGTTATTGAATATTTACCTCTGTATGATGTTTTCCTGCAAATGAAACCAGCTGATCCCTGATCGGTTGCCTCAAACTATTATATATTCTTTCCTTTGGAGAAATGTTTCTTTTCTAAAGATTGTATGTGTGAATTTCCTTCCTTTGTTTGCTTTGCAGGTCTTTTCTAAAGTGCAGGTTAGGGGCTTCCCTGGTGGCGCAGTGGTTAAGAATCTGTCTGCCAATGCAGGGGACACGGGTTCGAGCCCCGGTCTGGGAAGATCCCACATGCCGTGGAGCAACTAAGCCCGTGCGCCACAACTACTGAGCCTGCGCTCTAGAGCCTGCGAGCCACAACTACTGAGCCTGTATGCCACAACTAGTGAAGCCCACGGACCTAGAGCCCGTGCTCCACAGCAAGAGAAGCCACCGCAATGAGAAGCCCGCGCACTGCAACGAAGACCAAACACAGCCCAAACTACAAAAAACAAGTAAGTAAATTTATTAAAATAAATAAAGTGCAGGTTATAATGTTCTTATCTTTTCTCATTAAATAAAAACTCCAGGTCCAGGTCCTCCAGACAGATGGCTTCTCTGAAGAAATATTGTTCCTAGCGGTTCTTGGTTTAGATGATTATCCTTCACTCGCTCAGTCATTAGGAGGCTTTTAATCTCAACCTGGGCATCCATAGTGATCTGCTGGGTAGTGCATAGGCCCTGATCTTTGGCTACTTGAGCTCATCACACTAGGCCAAAGATCTGAAGGTGCTCTTTCCTTCAGACCTCAATGTGGCTGAAGCTCCTAATAGCCTTTTTTATTCAAGGTGAGTTAGGTAACCTTGTTTTCTAGATCTTTCTAGCTGTAGTACCATGGATTTTGTTGCCAGGGGCCAAACACCCTGTTTCTTTCCTGGCTTGCTTGAAAAATTAATAGAGTTTTATTACAAAGATATTAGCCATTCTTACTTAGAAGAGAAAGAAAGAACCCTGGTTACTCAGGACAAAAGAAAAGAGATTTTAGCTATCCTGGATTATTTATGAAGTTTTGTTGCTTTTCCTTACTAAGGTATTTTCAATTTCTGGCTTTCCTATGACACTATACATCGAGGAAGCTAAACATAGTGACTGGTACCTATACTGACTGCTGTACTGTGAATTCAAGTTCATGGTTTTTAATAATATAAAGAATAGGAAGTATCTAGTGCTTTCTGAAGTATTCTCAGAGGGAGCTCATGGTAACCTTTGGATGTTGTGGAGGAAACAGCATGGTTCTCTACTCCTGGGCCATGTATATACAATGAAGCCAGCTTGGTAGAATGTCTCAATAATAGAGATCATGTGTTGGAGGGGGTCAAGGGAATTACCAGTTATCCATGTGTCTATGGCTACTTAATTTCAAGTCTCATTGCTGTGGAATTGGAAGTGAATATGTAGGAGGTTCTAATTAAACCAAGCGATGAAGCTTCAGGGATTCTAGATGTCAGGGAGGTAGCCAATTCCAGATTGCTGACAAAAATTGCTCCAAATTGATCTGAGTCCTCCTGGCTCATAGAGCTGTAGGTGTGGAAGGAAGAAGGAAGATCCTCTGATTTCAAGGAAATGAATGGAGTTGACCTAGTTAAGTGTTTTTCCTTCCTAGTGTAGGGAAGGGGAAGCAGACAGTTACTTTCATAAAACTTCTCAATTGAGGATGGAACTATCGTGGATTCTCCCTTAGAGAGTCTACTGTTCTCCTGGAGATAGGCTGTCAATAAGTTTAGTAAAAGCATTGCATTCCTTGGGCTTTATTTTCTTCCCAGTCTTCCCATAATACCTTATATACATTTCAATTACAACATCAAACTGAGCTACAACTGTTTACCTGGTTTTCCTTCTCAATGGATAATGAAGACAGTAACTGTATGTTATTCATCTTTATATCCTCAGATCAAGGATAGACTGGCACATTACCTGTACTCAACAAATGTATGACAAGGGAGTGAATAGGAGAAACCAGAGAGAAACACTGGGTCTTCCACACTTTTTTTTTAATTAATTAATTTATTTATTGGCTGCGTTGGGTCTTCGTTGCTGCGCGTGGGCTTTCTTTAGTTGTGGCGAGTGGGGGCTCCTGTTTGTTGCGGTGTGTGGGCTTCTCATTGCGGTCTTGTTGCCGAGCATGGGCTCTAGGTGTGTGGGCTTCAGCAGTTGTGGCGCACGGGCTTAGTCACTCTGTGGCATGTGGGATCTTCCCGGACCAGGGCTCGAACCCGTGTCCCCTGCATTAGCAGGGGGATTCTTAACCACTGTGCCACCAGGGAAGCCCCACACTTCTTTTTAACCCTACTCTTTCCTTTTGGTGATGATGCCTTAGACATTGAACCATTCCACATTAACATAGTATAGTTGGTAAGCATGTGTATGCCATGTGCTTAAGTTGAATTGCAATTCTGACACTTTTTAGCTACGTGATTTTGAGCAAGACTTAAATGTCTTAAATGTCTGTAGAATCAGAATAATACTTATTTCATAGGGATGTTGTGCAGATTAAATAAGTTAATGTATAGGGTCTGGCACATAGAAATTACTCTGATTACCATCACCATCAAAGAGAGACTATGGCCAGTTTGTTATTGTTGAGTCTAGATGAGAGAGAAAACATCTGTAGTAGCAGGTAAGAGGGCCAGAATTATTGTTGTGGACAAGACTAAAGGATCTATTAACCCATCGTTATTGTGCATCCTCTGTATGATTTGATTTACCAGGTGGAAGTACGAGACTTCCTTACTCTAATTTCCTTTAGAGAAATAAATATGATTATTTAGTCAAGGGGATCCCTTTTATCTTCCAGGTGGCCAAGAGGTATCTGTTTGTGTCTGTGTGTGTGAGAGGGAGGGTAGGTATGGGTGTGGGTGGCTGATTTGAGCTGTTTCAATATCCAGCAATCGTGGAGGCAGAGAGAGAATGGAGTGTGGGAGTGCAAAAGTATGGAATGCCAACATTCTAACCAAGCCAGAGAATGCTCCAAGATTCCTAGGTGGGGCCTAGAAATTCAAGGGAAAGGAGGCACCTTATGGACAGAAAGTTCTGGAAGAAGTCTGGCACTAGAAGGGAAGACCTATTAGAGGAATGGAGGAACATTGGAGAAGAGAAAACACCTTAGCCTAGTACCTTTTGTACATAGCAGCAGAATAGTATAGTATGCTAGAAAGTAGTAGTACTGAGTGACTGTAAAATCAATATAAAATTAAAAAAAAATTCTGGAAAGACATGACAATCTCTTGAGTCTATATTGCTCTGGAGAAATGTAGTCATTTCATATTTAGATTTCTTTCAGTTAGCATCTTTTACTTAACCCTAAGTCTCTCTATATTTTTTTTCCTTACTTTATTTGCACTCACAACTCTGCTAAAATAAATTGGTACCTGGAACTATATAGGTGTTGTTTGTCTTTCACCATGGCCAGTTCTAAATAAGCAACAAATGAAAAAAACCCCTATATACCCAGACCTTGATTTGATCTTGAAGATGTACAATATGCTAAACTAGGGAAAATCTTGGGAATAATCAGCACAATACATTTTTCTCTCCATTATAATCAGTTTTTCAGCCTCTATGTCAATAAAACTTTTTCTCCTTTTTCACGATGGTTTACAACTTAAATAATTTAATACAACAGTTGTTATATTTTTATTGCAACCTTATAAAACTGGAACCATAAATCTTTTCTATGCAATATATTACCAAAAAGTGACACTGGAGAAGGGGAACTGATGATTACTAAAACTGTAATTCAATCTTCAGGTTTTCAAGATGTCATAAAAATGGCTTCTGCTTTACTTGCGTATGGCAGATACTATCAGGATGCCCCAAATGAACTCTCTCTGGGTGTTCAGTCTCTCCTTTGGCATTATTTTATATACAATAAAAATAAAAATGGGACTTCACAATGCAAGTGCAACTGTGATCCAAGCCCAGTAGTTCTTTTGTCAAATGGGATTTTCTTTTATGAGTTTCATTTTGGAATTAATTTTGATATCAATGCCTGTCAGGCTGTGGAAATTGAGCTGAACCAAGTGAGTCTATTCCTATTTGAGCTGACATGTAGGAAATGGTAATTAGAAAAAATGCAGAGAGTCTGCACTGTGCTATAGAAAATTAAACCCATCACGCCACATATTGTCAATCTGGTTAAAAGTATAGGTGTGATAAATAGAAACATTCTATAAATGCCTAATCTTTCATATATTTAAAAATTTACCACTTTCACCCTGCCATATTAGTTGTCAGGAAATAATTTTCTAGTTCTAATTGCTGCTATGATCTAAAAGGTCTGTAAATTAATAACAGATTTCTGTAGTGTTTACTATCAATGTTCCACAAAACTTAGGACTCTAGCATGGAAGGAAATGTATTCCTTTTAGAAAAAGATGACGGTTAGTTACTTGTACATTCTTGCCAGTTGTTGTCATTCAACAACTGAGAGTTGAATGAGAGTACGTCTGCTCTTTCTTCAGTGTAAGACCAAGAAACATCAAATTCTCCAAAGCTCTTAATATGTCCAACATTCAGTTAATTTACAGACTATGGTGTGAATGAAATTGATGAACTTTTGCCTGTTAAAAATGATACTTTGCCTCTGCATTAAGGCACTACAGCAATACTTTACGAAATTCTTTTGAAATCACAGGATGAGAATAAATTAAGTGGAAGAATTGAACTTTCATAGTATGGCTGCTGAGGGATCAACACATACAGTTGAAAAGTGAAATTTCCATTGATTCCCCAGCCTGAGAGAGTGCAGGCAGCACCGTGTGAGTTTCTGCATTTTGTCTCTCAGTGAATGCAATGCTGACCCATTCCATGAGGGGTGAAAGGTCACAGACGCTATGTGAGTGGTGTTTCATTTTCACCACAACTGAGGCTGCTAGTCATGTAACATTAGGGTGAGTTACGGTGATTATAGCAGGCTGAACATGGAGAGATTAAACAATAACAACAGCACAACCACAGCTGTGTTGGTAGTGATGAAAAGATGGTGCTTTCATGGCCCCATGCCAACGGGTTTGATTGGGATTCTGGAAACCTCTGGTGAAAGACACCTTACCCTCTCCAGGCTAGCTTTTTCCTAAACCACCTCTATAATAAGCAGAGTCACAATAACCCATTTTTAACAGTTTTTAGGAATGGAAAGGGTTCAAAACATTCTCTTCCACAATGCTGAGGTCTCATTAGTCTACAGAGTAAACATGCATTCCAGAGTCACTGCTTTCTAGCAAGTTTTCACTTTTTACAGCTGTTAGCTTCTGCACCCTACATGGATTATTTTTTTCTTAAAAAAATTTTTTTTGGAGTATAGTTGATTTACAATGTTGTGTATCCACTTAAAATTTTTTTTAATTTAATTTTCTGTTGGCATATAATTGATTTACAATGTTGTATTCTTTTTTTGAGGTTTTAAAAAAATTTTTTTATTGGGGTATAGTTTACTTACAATGCTGTATTAGTTGCAGGTGTACAGCAAAGTGAATCTGTTATACATATACATATATCCACTCTTCTTTAGATTCTTTTCCCATATAGGTCATTACAGAGTACTGAGTAGAGTTCCCTGTGCTACACAGTAGGTCCTTATTAGTTATCTATTTTATATATAGTAGTGTGTATATGTCAGTCCCAATCTCCAGATTTATCCCTCCCACCCCCTTTCCCCCCAGGTAACCATAAGTTTGTTTTCTACATCTGTGACTCTATTTCTGTTTTATGAATAAGTTCATTTGTGCCATTTTTTTAGATTCCACATGTAAGTGATATCATATGATATTTGTCTTTCTCTGTCTGACTTACTTCACTCAGTATGACAGTCTCTAGGTCCATCCATGTTGCTGCAAATGGCATTATTTCATTCTTTTTTATGGCTGAGTAATGTTCCATTGTATATATGTACCACATCTTTATCCATTCCTCTGTCGATGGACATTTAGGTTGCTTCCATGTCCTGGCTATTGTAAATAGTGCTGCAATGAACATTGGGTGCACCCTACATGGATTTTTAATTTTTGTGGTCTCATTTTTCTCTTCTTCATATGTATCCCCTGTACTGGATTCCATTTTCCCTAGGAAATTTTGAGGAATAATAAAGAAGAGGCTATTCCTGGGTGTTTTTAAATTTAAGAAAAATTGCTTGCATGTTTTAACATTTAAAAAGTCTTTGCATGTTTTAAAATTTAAAAAGTCTAACACTGGATATAGAATGAAGTAAAGAGCAGCTAACTTCTGTAGTTTGTCCCTGATGCTTGGATAGTCTGCTTTTCACATACTAGGGCAGAAAAAGCTCAATAGTGTGTCCATTTCCACCAGGTTGAAATGCTCTGCATTACGGGTTGATTTCTTGAACCAAGAGAAGCAGAGATATCTAGAAGCCAGGAATTGGGAAATTGAGTCACCATCAGTTCTAAAGTTTACCTTTAGGGTTGACTTTTGATTTTAGGGAACACTTATTAACTTAGTTCTTCAAATATACAAATGAAGATGTAGTTTGTTTTTAAAAATTATGTATATGTATATATCTATGTAGGCTTCAACCATATTTATAAACTAAAGGTAGCACACTGAATTTTACCAGGAAGTGCAAAAGTAGTCCTGGTTGACAAAGTACATGAAGTGGTACAGGTATTCTGTGCAAATAGTGTTATAAAGCAATAGTCTCATATGTTCCAACTAAGGCATCTGGATCGTTTTTAAAGATTTTTTTTCTTCTTAAAATATGATGTAATGATCCAATATGGAGGAAATGAAGGTGGCAAAATCTACAACAAAATCTGAATCGTGAAGAAAATGTTCAAAACTCTTTGGCACAGTTCAATAGAGGCAGCATCAAGTGCTTTTTAAAATACTATGTTGTCAAGCCCAGCTGCTACGAAGTTGGAATGATTCCAAAGTACAGCCTAGGTGTACAAGATTTATCTTGTATAGTAGTAGCCCACCTATTCTGGCTGGTTTGATGTTAGCTTGTTGAAGTAGTTCTGGGTTAAAAAGTGCTGGAGCAGAAAGTTCATGTTAAACTTGCAGCTGATATGAAAATATTTATATTGTGAAGTATAAATATTAGGCAAATGCCTAATTAAATGCATAGGTCTTTGATTCCTGATCCACAAGAGATAATGATAATACTAACCATAACCATAATAATAACCGAAACTAACATTATTTACTATATGTAGGCATTGTATTATGTGCATTGCATCCACTGTC